>NC_092385.1:80918765-81218765 GCF_030028105.1 Mobula birostris
CCTCCACGGATGCTGCCTGATCGGCTGAGTTCCTCCTGCATTTTGTGTGTGTGTTGCTCACATGGCTTGGGCTCCAGCAGCTGCAGAATAACTTGTGGTTATGTGAACAATGACTTGACTGTGGATGAGAATTGACCACTGATCAAGACATCAAAAAACCCTAATTTCATTTAATTAACCAGCCTCAACTTCAAAGACTGCACCAGTGAACAGTGTTCTTCACCAATCCTAAGTCATACAATAGTTTCCATTCCAGTTCTCAGAGGCAAATGAGACTAGATCAGGTGAGCATCTTGGCCAGCATGGAAAAGCCTGTGACTCTCGATCAGGGTGAGGACTGGACTGGATATAGTTGCATCAAATCAATAGTTTTTTTTAATACAATCATAGAGTCAAAGAGCACAGAGGCAGGCCATCTGATGCATCATGTCCATGCTGGCCAGCTAAAACCCACTTATTCCAGTCCCCTTTTTCAACACTTAGTCCATTGTCTTCTATACCTTGCCGATTTAAATGCTCATCTACAAACATCTTAAATGTTGACAGAGAATCCATGTTACAATCACCACCCTACTTCTCACTCCAGGAGAAAACATTCTTCCTCAGATCCCCTCTAAAATTTCACCCCCTACCCTAAACATATACCCACTGCTTTAAAGACTTCTTTCATGTGGCTCTGCTCAAGTCTATCAACTAGTGACAAGTTGAAAGTACATTTATTATCAAAGTACTCATATGTCACCATATACTAGCTTTTTTTGGAGGCATTGACAGGAAATTCACAAAAAGTACAATAGAATTTATGAAAAAACCATTGACCAGACAGTGCAGATTATGAACTGGGCTCAGTAAGATCCCAAGCCATATGTGGTACAGCCCCAAGCACAGGGGGTCACAGAGTCTCCCATAATTGCACCCCTCTCCCACTATCTCAAGCCTCAGGTATTACAGCATATCGATTTTGGCACGTTGGCTTTTAGCCAGCCATCTTAGGAAAGAAGTATTGTAGGAAAGGTGGATGATAGTGCTGAAGATGAGGTAGTTAGTTTACAGAGGTCAATGTGAGGAAAAACTGTTGAATGGGCAAAATTGCAGTCAGCAGGATGAGTTACAACATAAGAGCAGACAAAATTGAAAAGGATGAATACAGGACTGAAAGCATTGTATCTGAATGCACGCAATATACAGAATAAGGGAGATGAATTCCTGCACACTTGAAGGTTGGCATGTATGATGATGTAGGCATCACTGAATCATGGCTGAAAGAAGATTATAGCTGGGAGCTTAATGTCCAAGGATACACATTGTTTCGAAAGGACTGGTAGGAAGACAGAGGGGTGGCGTGGTTCTGTTGGTAAAAAATGGAATCCAATCATTAGAAAGAGGTAACATAGGATTGGAAGGTGTTGAATCATAATGGATAGAGTTAAGGAATCACAAGGGTAAAAAGACCCTGATGGGGGTTATATACAGACCCAAAACAGTAATAAGATTGTGGTCTACAAATTACAACAGGAGTTCGAAAATGCATGCCAAAAGGACAATGTTACAATAGTCATGAGAGATTTCAACATGCACGTAGATTGGGAAAACTGGGTTGGTGCTGGGTTCCAGGAGGGAGGTTTCTAGAGTGCCTATGAGATGGCTTTTTACAGCAGCTAGATCAGCTATTCCGAATTGGGTGTCATGCAATGAAACAGAATTAATTAGAGAGCAAAAAGTAAAGGACTTTTAGGGACAAGTGATCATAATATGATTGAATTGACCCTGAAATTTGAGAAGGAGAAGCTAAAGTCAAATGTATCAGTATTACAGTGGAGTAAAGGGAATTACAGAGGCATGAGGGAGGAGTTGGCCAGAATTGATTGGAAAAGAACACTGGCAGGGATGACGGCAGAGTAACAATGGCTGGAATTTCTGGTAACAATTCGGAAGGCACAGGATATATACATCCCAAAGAGGAAGAAGTATTCTGAAGGAAAGATGACACAACAGTGGCTAACAGGATAAGTCGGAATCAAAATAAAAGCCAATGAAAGGACTTATATATAGCAAATATTAGTGGGAAGTTAGAGGACTAGGAAGCTTTTAAAAACCAACAGAAGGCAACTAAAAAAAGTCATTCAGGTAAAGATGGAATACAAAGTAAGCTAGCCAATAATATTAAAGATACCGAAAGTTGCTTCAGTTACATAAAGTGTGAAAAGAGGCAATAGTGGATATCAGACTACTGGAAGACAACGCTGGAGAGTTAGTAATGGGAGATAAGGAAATGGCAAATGAACCGAATAAGTATTTTGCATCAGTCTTCACTGTGGAAGACACTAGCAATATGCTGGAAGTTCCGGGAGTCAGGAGCATGAAGTGTGTAATGTTACCATTACTAGAGAGAGGGTTTTTGGGAAACTGAAAGCTCTGAAGGCAGATACGTCAAATGGACAAGATGGTGTACACCCCAGAGTTTTAAAAGAGGTGGCTGAAAAGATTGTGGAGGCATTAGTATTGATCTTTCAAGAATTTCCAGATTCTGGAATGGTTCCGAAAGACTGTAAAAATGCAAATGTCACTCCACTCTTTAAGAAGGGACAGAGACAGAAGAACGGAAACTATAGGCCAGTTAGTCTGACCTCAGTGGTTGGGAAATGTTGGAGTCAATTATTACTTTATTTACTTTATTATCGCCAAACAATTGATACTAGAGCGTACAATCATCACAGCGATATTTGATTCTGCGCTTCGCGCTCCCTGGAGTACAAATTGATAATAAATATTAAAAATTTAAATTATAAATCATAAATAGAAAATAGAAAAGGGAAAGTAAGGTAAAGGTAGTGCAAAAAAACTGAGAGGCAGGTCGGGATATTTGGAGGGTACGGCCCAGATCCGGGTCAGGATCCGTTCAGCAGTCTTATCACAGTTGGAAAGAAGCTGTTCCCAGAACTGGCCGTACGAGTCTTCAAGCTCCTGAGCCTTCTCCCGGAGGGAAGAGGGATGAAGAGTGTGTTGGCTGGGTGGGTCGTGTCCTTGATTATCCTGGCAGCACTGCTCCTACAGTGTGCAGTGTAAAGTGAGTCCAAGGACGCAAGGTTGGTTTGTGTGATATGCTGGGCTGTGTTCACGATCTTCTGCAGCTTCTTTCGGTCTTGGACAGGACAACTTCCATACCAGGTTGTGATGCACCCTAGAAGAATGCTTTCTACGGTGCATCTATAAAAATTAGTGAGGATTTTAGGGGACAGGCCAAATTTCTTTAGCTTTCTCTGGAAGTAAAGGCGCTGGTGGGCCTTCTTGGCAGTGAACTCTGCTTGGTTGGGCCAAGTCAGGTCATTTGTGATATGAGGTCTCAGGGTACTTGGAGGCACATGATAAAATACGCTGTAGTCAGCATGGTTTCCCCAAGGGAAAATCTTACCTGACAAATCTGTTGGAACTCTTGGAAGAAATAGCAAGCAGGAATGACAAAGGGAAACCAGTTGATGTTGTTTACTTGGATTTTCAGAAGGCCTTTGACAAGGTGCCACACATGAGGCTGCTTAACAAGCTACAAGCCCGTGGTATTACAGGCAAGATTCTAGCATGGATAAAGCTGTGGTTGATCGGCAGGAGGCAAAGAGTGGGAATAAAGGGAGACTTTCCTGGCTGGCTGCCAGTGACTAGTGGTGTTCCACAGGGGTTGGTGTTGGGTTCACCTCTTTTTACATTATATGTCAATGATTTGGATGACGGGATTGGTAGGTAGAGGGGCAGGTAGCTGTGAGGAAGTAGAGAGGCTACAGAAGGATTTAGACAGATTAGGAGAATGGGCAAAGAATGGCAGATGGAATACAGTGTCGGGAAATGTATTGTCATGCACGTTGGCAAAAGAAATAAAAGGGTTGACTATTTTCTAAATGGAGAGAAAATACAAAAAAGTGAAGTGCAAAGAGACTTGGCAGTCCTTGTGCAAGATTTCCTAAAGGTTAATTTGCAGGTTGAGTCTGTGGTGAGGAAAGCAAATGCATTGTTAGCATTCACTTCAAGAGGACAAGAATATACAAGCAAGGACGTAATATTGAGACTTCACTGGTGAGGCCTAACGGAGTGTTGTAAGCAGTTTTGGGTCCCTTATCTTAGAAAGGATGTGCTGAAACTGGAGAGGGCTTGAGGGAGGCTCAAGAAAATTATTCTAGGAGTGAACGGCTTGTCATATGAAGAGCGCTTAATGGCTTTGGGCTTGTATTCACGAGAATTCAGAAGAATGAGGGGTGTCCTCTTTGAAACCTATTAAATGGTGAAAGGCCTGTGGAGAGGATGTTGCCTATGGTGGGAGAGTCTAAGACCAGAGGGGACAGTCTTAAACCAGAGGGATGTCCTCTTCGAACGGTGATGAGGAGGAATTGCTGTAGGCAGAGAGTGATGAATCTGGGTAATTCTTTGCCAAAGACAGCTATGGAGGCCGACTTTATGTATACTTACGGCAGAATTTAACAGATTGGTCAGGGCATAAAGTGATATGGGGAAAAGGCAGGTGATTGGGGCTGAGAGAAAAATTGGATCAACCATGATGAAAAGTTGGAGCAGACTTTGTTGACCAAATGGCCTAATTCTGCTCCTGCAGAAGTATTCACCCCACGTAGAAGTTTTTATGTTTTATTATTTTACAACATTAAATCACAGTGGATTTAATCTGACATTTTTTGACGCTGATCAACAGAAAAAGATTCTTTCTTGTCTAAGTGAAAACAGATTTCTAGAGAGTCATCTAAATTAATTACAAATATAAAACACAAAATTATTGATTGCATAAGATTCACACCCTTCATGTCAGTATTAAGTAAAAGCACCTTTGGTCGCAATTACAGCCTTGAATCAGTGTGGATAGGTCTCTATCAGCTTTGCACATCTGTACATTGCAATGCTTCCCCATTTTTCTTTACAAAACTGCTCAAGCTCTGTCAAGATGCATAGATATCGTAAGTGAGCAGCCCTTTTCAAGTCCAGGGCAAAGTCTCAATTGAATTGACGTCTGGACTCTGACTTGGCCACTCCAGGATATTAACTTTGTTGTTTTAAGCCATTCCTGTGTAGCTTTGACTTTATGCTTGAGGTCACTGTCTTGCTGGAAAACAAATCTTCTCCCAAGTTGCAGTTCTCTTGCAGACCTCATCAGGGTTTCCTCCAAATTTCCCTGTATTTTGCTGCATTCATTTTACCCTCTAAGTTCACAAGCTTTCCAGGGCCTGCTGCAGTGAAGCATTGTCACAGCATGGTGCAGCCACCAACATGCTTCACAGTAGGGATGATATCCAGTGTTTGGCTTTTGCCAAACATAGCGTTTCATCTGATGGCCAAAAAGCTCAATTTTGATTTCATCAGATCATAGTACCTTCTTCCAGTTGACTTCAGTCTCCCACACGCCTTCTGACAAACTCTAGCCGAGATTTCATGTGAGTTTTTTTTTCAACAGTGGCTTTCTCTTTGCCACTCTCCCATAAAGCTGTGACTGGTGAAGCACCTGGGCAACAGTTGTTGTATGCGCAGTCTCTCCCATCTTAGCCACTGAAGCTTGTAACTCCTCCAGAGTTGCCATGGGTCTCTTGGTGGTCTCCCTCACTAGTCCCCCTTCTTGCACAGTCACTCAGTTTTTCAGGATGGCCTGCTCTAGGCAGACTTACAGCTGTGTCATATTCTTTCCATTTCTTGATGACTGACTTAACTGTACACCAAGGGATATTCAGTGACCTGGAAATTTTCTTGCATCCATCTCCTGACTTGTGCTTTTCAATAACTTTTTGTGGAGTTTTTTGGCGTGTTCTTTTGTCTTCATGGTGTAGTTTTTGGCAGGATACTGACTCAACAGCAGTTGGACCTTCCAGACACCGGTGTATTTTTACTACAATCAATTGAAACCCCTTGACTGCACACAGATCTCCATGCAACTTCTAAAAGCAATTGGCTGCACTTGTGATGATTTGGCGTGTCATATTAAGAGGGGGGGGTGGGTTTGAATACTTACGCAATCAATTATTTTGTGTTTTATATTTGTAGTTGATTTAGATCACTTTGTAGAGATCTGTTTTCACTTTGACATGAAAGGGTCTTTTCTTCTATTGATCACTGCCAAAAAGCCAGATTAAATCCATTGTGATTCAATGTTGTAAAACAATTAAACATGAAAACTTCCAAAGGGGTGAATACTTTTTACAAGCACTGTATACCTTATGGTCTTATGATCTTATCTTGAGTGTACATACACTTCTGGGCCTTCCTGATGGTCCTTCCAGCCACCCTTCCCTCACTGCCATTTCAGGAAGCTGCTCGATGACCCAAATAAACCTGAAAAAAGTATTAAGACTTTCCCTGGCACATCTCCTTTTGAGTGGTCAGACCTCTGAACATCCGTGCCATCCTGAAATAGGCTACTGTGTGCCTCAGACAGTTGTCTGCAGTGCAGATCTAGTCCAGAGTCCTCTGCTAGCCAAGAAGTGGGCTATGAAAACAGAGCTTCAAGGCAGAGAGCAACAAAGTACAAATGCAAAACTTAATCTAGGAATGAGGACTGAAGGCTTGGAGGCAGCCTGCTCTAGGAGAGGAGACCTCTCTGGCTGTTAGAGTGGGTAGATGGGAGGAATAGGAAAGGGTCTTGTTTTGCTCTTGTTGTTACTGCTTGTGTTATTCTGCCGAGCATTGTGAGCATGCTGTGTTGGTGCTGGGTGAGCTGACTTTTAACACAAGAGACACGTTTCACTGTATGTTTCAAATACACGTTATAAATAAATAAATCTGAATCTGTGTCTGAGGGAAAAGACAATCAGACAATCAGCTGATTGGCTTAGTGCACAGAAATTTAAACTGCACTCGACTCCAGGTGCAGCTCCTTAGGGACGGTGTTAGGGAACTGGAGATGCAGCTCGATGACCTTTGTCTGGTCAGGGAGAGTGAGGAGGTGATAGAGAGGAGCTATAGGCAAGTAGTCACACCTGGGCCTGAGGAGACAGATGAGTGGGTAACAGTCAGGAGACAGAAGGGCAGGAGTCAGAGGTGAGAGAGTACCCCTGTGGCTGTCCCCCTTGACATTAAGTACTCCTGCTCGAGTACTGTTGGGGGAGACAGCCTACCTGGGGGAAGCAATAGTGGCCACGCCTCTGGCACAGAGTCTGGCCCTGTGGCTCAGAAGGGTAGGGAAAGGAAGAAGGCAGCACTGATAGGGGACTCTATAGTTAAGGGGTCAGACAGGCGACTCTGTGGGCGCAGGAAAGAAATGCAGATGGTAGTTTGCCTCCCAAGTGCCAGGGTCTGGGATGTTTCTGATCGCATCCACGATATCTTGAAGTGGGAAGGTGAACAGCCAGAGGTCGTGGTACATATTGGTACCAACAACAAAGGCAGGAAAAGGGAAGAGGTCCTGAAAGCAGACTACAGGGAGTTAGGAAGGAAGTTGAGAAGCAGGACCACAAAGTAGTAATCTCCGGATTACCGCCTGTGCCACGTGACAGTGAGTGTAGGAATAGAGTGAGGTGGAGGATAAATGCGTGGCTGAGGGATTGGAGCAGGGGGCAGGGATTCAGATTTCTGGATCATTGGGACCTCTTCTGGGGCAGGCACGACCTGTACAAAAAGGACGGGTTGCATGAATCCGAGGGGGACCAATATCTTGGCAGAGAGGTTTGCTAAGGCTATTGCGGAGAGGTTAAACTAGAATTGCTGGGGGGGGTGTGTTTGGTGGGAACCAAATTGTTCAGACGGAGGAAGAGGCAGTTGTCTCACAAATAGAGAAAGCTTGTAGTCAGTGCGAGAGGGAGGATAGGTAGGTGATCGAGAAGGGACGCGCTCAGACCGAAGGTTTGAGATGTGTCTATTTTAATGCAAGGAGTATTATGAAAAAAGTGGATGAGCTTAGAGAGTGGATCAGTACTTGGAGCTATGATGTTGTGGCCATTACAGAGACTTGGATGGTTCAAGGGCAGGAATGGTTATTTAGAGGGCCAGGCTTTAGATGGTTCAGAAAGGACAGGGAGGGAGGCAAAAGAGGTGGGGGCGTGGCACTGTTGATCAGAGATAGTGTCACGGCTGCAGAAAAGGAGGAAGACATGGAGGGGTTGTCTACAGAGTCTCTGTGGGTGCAAGTTAGGAGCAAGAAGGGGTAAATAATTCTACTGGGTGTTTTTTATAGACCACCCAATAATAATTTAGTCAGCTGGTGGCACAGTGAGATCAGCACTGGGCTCAGGAACGGAGGTTCCCAAGTTCGATCCAGTGACAGACTGCCCCCGTGCACACTCTCCATCCGCGTCGGGTTGATGTTGAGCTCGCAACTCGGCCTCGTAAAAATAATACTGTGAAATGTCTGTGCGAGGAGTGGCACCGCGCACACTCTTTCGAACTGCACTTTGTAAGGCACGAAAATGCCCGATACTGGCCTCTCAGGTCACCATCATCATCACCCAATAGTAACATGGACAGGGAGACACATCCTGGGAAGGTGTAATAACAACAGGGTTGTCGTGGTGGGAGATTTTAATTTCCCCAATATTGATTGGAATCTTCCTAGAGCAAGGGGTTCAGATGTGGAGTTTGTCAGATATGTTCAGGAAGCTTTCCTGACACAATATGTAGATAAGCCTACAAGAGGAGAGGCTGTACTTGATCTGGTATTGGGAAATGATCCTGGTCAGGTGTCAGATCTCTCAGTGGGAGAGCATTTTGGAGATAGTGATCACAATTCTATCTCCTTTACCATAGCATTGGAGAGGGATAGGAACAGACAGGTTCGGAAAGCATTTAATTGGAGTAAGGGGAAATATGAAGCTATCAGGTAGGAACCTGGAAGTATAAATTGGGAACAGCTGTTCTCAGGGAAATGTACAGCAGAAATATGGCATATGTTCAGGGCATATTTGCGTGGAGTTCTGCACAGATACATTCCAATGAGACAGGGAAAGGATGGTAGGGTACAGGAATCATGATGTACAAAGGCTGTTGTAAATCTAGTCAAGAAGTAAAGAAAAGGGACTTCCGGTGGGGCACGAGGCAAGATGGCAGCACAGCACTGAGCGCTGACATATAACCCTCCTTTTTCAAGTTCTTTAAGGCTCATAGACGGTCTTAATACAAGATTGAGTTGGAGAAAAATCTAACCAAAGACGTGACCTCAAAAAAAATTGAAATTCAACCAGGAAACAAGATACCAGCAGACGACATCAAGCTAGCGATTCATCCGAGGAAATAGCTATGCTAATTAAGCAAACAATGGCAACGGAGATGGAACTGCTGCAAGAAACGGTAGCCTACATGCTAAAGGAGTCGCTGGAGAAGCCTCTCAACCCCATACAGAAGCATATGGCAGAGAATGGCAACGTTCTCCGGTCGTTAAAGGAGCAAGCGGACATTCGTGCTAAAAAATTTAGCACGGTCTTCAACAAAATAGACAACATTCAGGTTTGCTTACGTAAGAATGAGAAAGTTACTAACTCCTGTCTGGCGGAGGTGACTAAGATATGGAAGAAGCTAAACGACTTGGAGGACAGATCCAGGAGAAACAATGTGCTGCTGGTCAACTTACCGACAGGTGCTGAGGGCGACAATCCAAGAAGTTACCTCCTGGAGATGCTGCCTAATTGGATTTCAGAGCTCAAGAATTCCCACAGCACTCCATTGGAGATCAATACAGCACATAGGATCTTTTCTAACAACACCTCAAGACCGCGGACCATGGCTTTTAGGCTTCTACGATACACCGACCGGCAGGCTATCCTGGAGGGCCCGAGGAAAGCGAAACCTACTCTCCCTGATGGCACCCAGCTGCAGTTCTTCACCGACTACAGCCCCGGCACGATGCAGGGACGGCAGGGATACAAGGAGATCCACGCTAAACTTCAACGGAAGGGGATCGACTCGTTCCTCATATACCCGGCGATTTTGAGAGTGAATATCAAGGGCATGAAGATGTCGTTTAACTCGGCAGAGGAAGCGAAAGAAGCTCTGAATTCATCGGTGCTGGGAGATATGGAAGAAGACCCTGGGCAAAGTCCACACGCCCCTCGGGAGGAGATGGAACGGCATTAAGAGGTTGGACCAGCCCGTGTGCGCAACCTAACAGGCACCGGCAAGTTAACGTCCTCGGTGTGAAGATTTCTGGTTATTCTTTCATTGGAAGGTCATTCGTTGCACTTTCGTATTTAGTTAATTAAGGGGCCAATTTGTCTCTGAGTATTGCAGGTCAGAGTTTTAAGGTAATGGCTCAGTTAATAAGGATAACATGGTAAGGTGATACAAGTCTGCCTAGACTTATACTTTTTATCTTTTACTTTCCAAGGTGATATTCAATATACCTAAAGTCATACTTCATCAAGAATAAAGCTGAAAAGCAGCAGTTTGTTCTGATTCTGAATAACTTTAGTTGTACATGTTCATTCTGGGTTATGTCTCCAGTAGACTTGTTTTCGTTCCCGGGCGCCAGATAAGACGCCACTGGCGTCATCGCTAAGTGGTGGTTTATTAAAGCAACAGTTTCTCACAAGAGAGCTGTTGGGGTCTTGATTATGTGGTATATTATATTTGAGATGGAAATGGTTTTAATTATATAGGGTAACGGGTTTGTCCAGGTTTTTTTTCTTGTCTCTTTGATATGATTGTCTATGAGAACCGCTTTGCCTTTCTAATTTGTTGCTGCTAGAGGGGTTGGTTATTGTTCAGTGTCTGATATTGCTAAGTGACACTCACAGACGTTACAAAGTAAAGGGTTGAATGTGAGGGGTGATGGGAGGGGGGGTGGGGAAAGGGTAACTCAGGGCTCCACCACTAACTTACAACAACAGATTCAGGGGAAGATGAGCACAAGCAACACAGATAAATTGCAAAGTCGTACTATTGTATAAAATAGGAATGCTTTGTCTGTGTATGCACTACTATTCAGTTGTTTGGTGGAGGGGAGAGGGATGGGGGGAGAGAGGGTTGGAGAGATGGAGGGGTGATGGTGATGAAGGTTGGGGGTTGGTTGGGATAAACAGTCAAAATGTAATTGGCAACTGGTTGTATTGAATGTAATTTATTGGTGTTGCAATAAAAAATTAGTAAAAAAAAAGGAAGAAAAGAAAAGTTTCTGAAAGTTTCAAAAAACTAAGTAATCATAGAGATCTAGAAGATTATAAGGCTAGAAGGAAGGGCTTAAGAATAAAATTAGGAGAGCCAGAAGGGGCTATGAGAAGGCCTTGGCGAGCAGGATTAAGGAAAACCCCAAGGCATTCTACAAGTATGTGAAGAGCAAGAGGACAAGGCATGAGAGAATAGGACTAATCAAGTGTGACAGTGGAAAAGTGTGTCTGGAACCAGAGGAGATCTGAGTTACTTAATGAATACTTTGCTTCAGTATTCACTACGGAAAAGGATCTTGGTGATTGTAGGGATGATTTACAGCAGACTGAAAAGCTTGAGCATATAGATATTCAGAAAGAGGATGTACTGGAGATCTTGGAAAGCATCAGGTTGGATAAGTCACTGGGACCAGATGAGATGTACCCCAGGCTACTGTGGGAGGCCAGTGAGGAGATTGCTGAGCCTCTGGTGATGATCTTTGCATCATCAATGGGGAATGGAGAGGTTCCAGAGGATTGGAGGGTTGCGGATATTTTTCCCTTATTGAAGAGAAGGAGTAGAGATTGCCCAGGAAATTATAGACCAGTTAGTCTTACCTTAGTGGTTGGTAAGTTGACAGAGAAGATCCTGAGAGGCAGGATTTATGAACATTTGGAGAGGCATATTATGATTAGGAATAGTCAGCATGGCTTGGTCAAAGGCAGGTTGTGCCTTATGAGCCAGATTGAATTTTTTGAGGATGTGACTAAGCATATTGATGAAGGTAGAGCAGTATATGTAGTGCATATGGATTTTAGCAAGGCACGTGATAAGGTACCCCATGCAAGGCCTATTGAGAAAGTAAGGAGGCATGGGATCCAAGGGGACATTGCTTTGTGGATCCAGAATTGACTTGCCCACAGTAGGCAAGGAGTGGTTGTAGACGGGTCATTATCTGCATGGAGTTCGGTGACCAGTGGTGTGCCTCAGGGATCTGTTCTGGGACCCCTTCTCTTCGTGATTGTTATAAATGACCTGGAGGAGGAAATGGAGGAATGGGTTAGTAAATTTGCTGAAGACACAAATGTTGGGGGTGTTGTGGATAGTGTGGAGGTCTGTCAGAGGTTACAGCGGGACATCGATAGGATGCAAAACTGGGCTGAGAAGTGGCAGATGGAATTCAACCCAGATAAGTGTGAGGTGGTTCATTTTGGTAGGTCAAATATGATGGCAGAATAAAGCATTAAGGGTAAGACTCTTGGCAGTGTGGAGGATCAGAGGGATCTTGGGGTCGGAGTCCATAGTACACTCAAAGTTGCTACACAGGTTGACTCTGTGGTTAAGAAGGCATAAAGTGCATTGGCCTTCATCAACCATGGAACTGAGTTTAAGAGCTGAGAGGTAAAGTTGCAGCTATATAGGATCCTGATCAGACCCCACTTGGAGTACTGTGCTCAGTTCTGGTCGCCTCAGTACAGGAAGGATGTGGAAACTATAGAAAGGGTGCAGAGGAGATTTACAAGGATTTTGCCTGGATTAGAACATGCCTTATGAGAATAGGTTGAGTGAACTTGGCCTTTTCTCCTTGGAGTGTTGGAGGATGAGAGGTGACCTAATAGAGGTATACAAAGTAATGAGAGTCATTGATCGTGTGGCTAGTCAGAGGCTTTTTCCCAGGGCTGAAATGGCTAGCATGAGAGGGCATAGTTTTAAGGTGCTTGGAAGTAGATACAGAGGAGGTGTCAGGAGCAAGTTTTTTTTTACACAGAGAGTGGTGAGAGCGTGGAATGGAGGTAGTGGAGGAGGATACGATATGGTCTTTTAAGAGACTCCTGGATAGATACATGGAGCTTAGAAAAATAGAGGGCTATGGGTAAACCTAGGTGATTTCTAAAGTAAGGACATGTTCGGCACAGGACTGTGGGCCGAAGGGCCTGTATTGTGCTGTAGGGTTTCTATGTTACTATGTTTCTAGAGGCAGATGTACTGCTTTAAGCAGGTGCACCTGTAATCTTCCATCCTTCCAGGTAATTACTGAGGTGAGAAAAAGTGTTGCCAGATCCTTCTGTTCTCTTAATATTCTTGCCCCTAGGTGAGGAAAGGGTTGGGACTGGCTCTATCTGCCTCTTGTACCGTTAACTCTACGTGGTATGTCTCATAATACTACTGTGTTTCATAATTCTACATATTGTGTCTCATAGATAGTACTTGCACTGTACTACTGTCACAAAGCAACACATTTCACAACATATGTCAATGACAATAAATCTGATACTGATTCACATAATATGATCAATCGGAAGACCGGGAGCCGAGGCTTGGTGGCCGATGCCTGGAGCCTGTACTCTGCAGTCTGGAGGCTCAGAGGCCTAGCCTGGGCTTAGGGGAATGTCCATGTGTGAGGGTGGACGGAAGAAAGGAAAGGGAATTGTTCCGCTGTTCGTTGTGTTGCTCTGATCAACACAATGGGCATGCTTTGTTGGTGCCAGGATGTGAGGCAGGCTGCCTCCAGCAGCACTCTTGGTTGTTCATTTTATGTTTTGGTGTTCGTGTGTTAAATCAGTGGAGCTGCTTGTAAAGACACTGCTTCACATCAGAACCCGGCTTCAAACCTGATCTCTAATACTGTCAGGGTGGAATTTGCATCTTCTCTCTGTGACCAGGCATTACTTCCTTCCACACCTGGTCACTGTAACTTGCCTCTATCGTGTAGATCAGTGGTATGAAAGAGCATAATTTTAAGTTATTTGGAAGAAATTTGAGGGAATATCAGGTAGGTGTTTTTTTTATACAGAGAGTGGTAGGTGTTTGGAATATGCTGCCAGCGATGGTGGTACAGCAGATAATTAGAGACATTTAAGAAATCCTTAGAACAGTACAGAATTTTCAACCTACTCCAAGATCAATTTAACACCTTCTTCCTGCATAGCCCACCACTTTTCTTTCATCCATGAGCCTATCTATGTTCTACGAACCTGGTGCGGGCGGGTGAGAACGCGTGGTGTGTAACAAAACGGGATTGACGTAGGATTAGTGCAAAGGGGTGTTGGGTTGTCAGAATGGGCTCTGTGGGGCAAAGGGCCTCTTTCAGTGCTCTATGACTGCAGTACTGCCTGGCATCGGGAGCAGAAACCTGAGGGTTAAAAAAACACAACTTAGCCATCAGTTAAATGACCTTGAGTGAATTGTCTGCCTTCCTCTAAACACAAGAACATCTGATATTGCTCAACAAGTTCTCAGCAGAAGGGCACGTCAACATTGCCACGGTAAACCACTAATGAGGTAAATATAGGATGTGGTCGCCTACAACGGAAAATGATGCCGATCATCTTCTTGCACTCCAACCACAGATTCCATTCAAAAGTGGGCGGGGCGAGAACGTGCTAGAAACAAGCGGCGCCGCACGACTGAAGTGCACACTTATGCATCTGTCGTGCCTGTAGGCTTCATGGGCTTGGTCTGCTGCACAAATGCAGTGAAGCCTTTTTGCACCCACCCTCTGCTTAATACAATATCTGAGTCTCTATTAAAAATACTACCTTAAAAAAACTCCACTTTACTATGCACAAGAACCATAACTAAGAAAATCATAACCAAGAAAGGCAAATTCAATGCTAGCACTCATTTCAAGAGGACTAGAAAACAAAAGCGAGGTTGAAATACTGAGGCTTTATAAAACACTGATCAGACCGCACTTGAGGTATTGTGAGCAGTTTTGAGCTGCTTATCTTAGAAAGGATGTGCTAACATTGGTGAGGTTCACAAGATTTATTCCAGAAATAAAAAAGTTACCATATGAGGAGCATTTGATGGCTCTGGGCTGGTACTCACTGGAGTTTAGAAGAATGAGGGGAAAACTACTTGAAAGCTATGGAATATTCAAAACCCACAGGTGCTGTCTGACCTGCCAAGTGTTTCCAGCAGTTTCTAATTTCCCATTGGCAGATTTTTCAGATTTGCAAAATATTATTTAACATACTGTGATGGTCAGAAAGTTTCACTTTCCTCCTGAGTATTTCCACTAGTTTTTCTATTTACATCATAGTTTCTGCCCACTAACATGATTACTTGTCTCTATCACCATTGACTATACTTCACAAGTGCAGTACCAGGGCATTCTAAACCAATGAAAGACAAAAGAGATGTACATGTTATTTAAGTCACACATAAAAAATGCTAGAGGAACTCAGAAAGTCAGGCAGCGTCTATGGAGGGGAATAAACAGTTGACAGTTTGAGTCCAGACCCATCCTGTTTATTACCCTACATGGATGCTGCCTGACTTTCTGAATTTTGTGTGTGTTACTCAAGATTCCCAGCATCTGCAGAATCTCCTCCCATCACCAGCCCATCGCCTCCCTCTGCACACCTCCCCCTTCCCTTTCTTCCATGGTTCACCAACCTCTCCCATCAGATTTCTTCTTCTTCAGCCTACCTGCATCTCAGCCTACCTCTCCCATCAATCTGTCTCTCAGCCTACCTCTCCCACCTATCTGTATCTCAGCCCACCTCTCCCACCGATCTGTATCACAGCCCACCTCTCCCACCTATCTGTATCTCAGCCCACCTCTCCCATCGATCTGTATCTCAGCCCACCTCTCCCACCGATCTGTATCTCAGCCCACCTCTCCCACCGATCTGTATCTCAGCCGACCTCTCCCACAGATCTGTATCTCAGCCCACCTCTCCCACCGATCTGTATCTAAGCCCACCTGTCCTACCTATCTGTATCTCAGCCTACCTCTCCCACCGATCTGTATCTCAGCCCACCTCTCCCACCTATCTGTATCTCAGCCCACCTCTCCCACCGATCTCTCTCTCAGCCCACGTCCCCCACCGATCTGTATCTCAGTCTACCTCACCCACCGATCTGTATCTCAGCCCACCTCTCCCACCGATCTGTATCCCAGCCTAACTCTCCCAGCTATCTGTATCTCAGCCTACCTCACCCACCGATCTGTATCTCAGCCTACCTCTCCCACCTATCTGTATCTCAGCCCACCTCTCCCACCGATCTGTATCACAGCCTACCTCTCCCACTTATCTGTACCTCAACCCACCTCTCCCACCGATCTGTATCACAGCCTACCTCTCCCACTTATCTGTACCTGAACCCACCTCTCCCACCAATCTGTATCTCAGCCTACCTCTCCCACCTATATGTATCTAAGCCCACCTCTCCCACCTATCTGGCCTACCTCTCCCACCTATCTGTATCTCAGCCCACCTCTCCCACCGATCTGTATCTCAGCCCACCTCTCCCACCAATCTGTATCTCAGCCCACCTCTCCCACCTATCTATATCTCAGCCCACCTCTCCCACCTATCTGTATCTCAGCCCACCTCTCCCACCGATCTGTATCTCAGCCCACCTCTCCCACCGATCTGTATCTCAGCCCACCTGTCCCACCTATCTGTATCTCAGCCCACCTCTCCCACCGATCTGTATCTCAGCCCACCTCTCCCACCGATCTGTATCTCAGCCCACCTCTCCCACCTATCTGTATCTCAGCCCACCTCTCCCACCGATCTGTATCTCAGCCCACCTCTCCCACCGATCTGTATCTCAGCCCACCTCTCCCACCGATCTGTATCTCAGCCCACCTCTCCCACCGATCTGCATCACAGCCCACCTCTCCCACCGATCTGTATCTCAGCCCACCTCTCCCACCGATTTGTATATCAGCCAACCTGTCCCACCTATCTGTATCTCAGCCCACCTCTCCCACCGATCTGTATCTCAGCCCACCTCTCCCACCGATCTGTATCTCAGCCCACGTCCCCCCCCTATCTGTATCTCAGTCTACCTCTCCCACCGATCTGTATGTCAGCCTACTTCTCCCACCGATCTGTATCTCAGCCCACCTCTCTCACCTATCTGTATCTCAGCCCACCTCTCCCACCGATCTGTATCACAGCCTACCTCTCCAAACTATCTGTATCTCAGCCCACCTCTCCCACCGATCTGTATCTCAGCCCACCTCTTCCACTGATCTGTATCTCAGCCCACCTCTCCCACCTATCTGTATCTCAGCCCACCTCTCCCACCGATCTGTCTCTCAGCCCACGTCCCCCACCTATCTGTATCAAAGTCTACCTCACCCACCCATCCGTATCTCAGCCCACCTCTCCCACCGATCTGTATCTCAGCCTACCTCTCCCACCTATCTGTATCTCCGCCTACCTCACCCACCGATCTGTATCTCAGCCTACCTCTCCCACCTATCTGTATCTCAGCCCACCTCTCCCACCGATCCGTATCACAGCCTACCTCTCCCACCTATCTGTATCTCAGCCTACCTCTCCCACCGATCTGTATCTCAGCCTACCTCTCCCACCAATCTGTATCTCAGCCCACGTCCCCCACCTATCTGTATCTCAGTCTACCTCTCCCACCGATCTGTATCACAGCCCACATCTCCAACCGATCTGTATCTCAGCCCACCTCTTCCAACGATCTGTATCTCAGCCTACCTCTCCCACCAATCTGTATCTCAGCCCACCTCTCCCACCGATCTGTATCTCAGCCCACCTCTCCCAACTATCTGTATCTCAGCACACCTCTCCCACCGATCTGTATCACAGCCCACCTCTCCCACCTATCTGTATCTCAGCCCACCTCTCCCACCGATCTATATCTCAGCCCACCTCTCCCACCTATCTGTATCTCAGCCCACCTCTCCCACCGATCTGTATCACAGCCCACCTTTCCCACCTATCTGTATCTCAGCCCACCTCTCCCACCGATCTATATCTCAGCCCACCTCTCCCACCGATCTGTATCTCAGCCTACCACTCCCACCTATCTGTATCTCAGCCCACCTCTCCCACCGATCTGTATCTCAGCCCACCTCTCCCACCGATCTGTATCTCAGCCCACCACTCCCGCCGATCTGTATCTCAGCCCACCACTCCCGCCGAGCCCACCTCTCCCTCCGATCTGTATCTCAGCCCACCTCTTCCGCCGATCTGTATCTCAGCCCACCTCTCCCGCCTATCTGTATCACAACCCACCTCTCCCGCCTACCTGTATCTCAGCCCACCTCTCCCGCCGATCTGTATCTCAGCCCACCACTCCCGCCGATCTGTATCTCGGCCCACCTCTCCCACCGATCTGTATCTCAGCCTACCTCTCCCACCGATCTGTATCTCAGCCCACCTCTCCCGCCGATCTGTATCTCAGCCCACCTCTCCCGCCGATCTGTATCTCAGCCTACCTCTCCCACCGATCTGTATCTCAGCCTACCTCTCCCACCGATCTGTATCTCAGCCCACCTCTCCCGCCGATCTGTATCTCAGCCCACCTCTCCCACCTATCTGTATCTCAGCCTACCTCTCCCACCTATCTGTATCTCAGCCCACCTCTCCCACCGATCTGTCTCTCAGCCAACGTCCCCCACCGATCTGTATCTCAGTCTACCTCTCCCACCGATCTGTATCTCAGCCCACCTCTCCCGCCGATCTGTATCTCAGCCCACCTCTCCCACCGATCTGTATCTCAGCCCACCTCTCCCACTTATCTGTACCTCAACCCACCTCTCCCACCTACCTGCATCTCAGCCTACCTCTCCCACCTATCTGTATCTCAGCCCACCTCTCCCACCAATCTGTATCTCAGCCCACCTTTCCCACCTATCTGTATCGCAGCACACCTCTCCCACCGATCTGTCTCAAAGCCCACCTCTCCCACATATCTGTATCTCAGCCCACCTCTCCCAACGATGTGTATCTCAGCCCACCTCTCCCACCGATCTGTATCTCAGCCCACCTCTCCCACCGATCTGTATCTCAGCCCACCTGTCCCACCTATCTGTATCTCAGCCCACCTCTCCCACCGATCTGTATCTCAGCCCACCTCTCCCACCGATCTGTATCTCAGCCCACCTCTCGCACCTATCTGTATCTCAGCCCACCTCTCCCACCGATCTATATCTCAGCACACCTCTCCCATCGATCTGTCTCTCAGCACACCTCTCCCACCGATCTGTATGTCAGCACACCTCTCCCACCGATCTGTATCTCAGCCCACGTCCCCCACCTATCTGTATCTCAGCCTACCTCTCCCACCGATCTGTCTCTCAGCCCACGTCCCCCACCTATCTGTATCTCAGCCTACCTCTCCCACCGATCTGTCTCTCAGCCCACGTCCCCCACCGATCTGTATCTCAGTCTACCTCACCCACCGATCTGTATCTCAGCCCACCTCTCCCGCCGATCTGTATCTCAGCCCACCTCTCCCACGTATCTGTATCTCAGCCTACCTCTCCCACCGATCTGTACCTCAGCCAACCTCTCCCACCGATCTGTATCTCAACCTACCTCTCCCAGCTATCTGTATCTCAGCCTACCTCACCCACCGATCTGTATCTCAGCCTACCTCTCCCACCTAACTGTATCTCAGCCCACCTCTCCCACCGGTCTCTATCACAGCCTACCTCTCCCACTTATCTGTACCTCAACCCACCTGTCCCACCGATCTGTATCACAGCCTACCTCTCCCACTTATCTGTACCTCAACCCACCTCTCCCACCTACCTGCATCTCAGCCTACCTCTCCCACCTATATGTATCTAAGCCCACCTCTCCCACCTATCTGTATCTCAGCCTACCTCTCCCACCTATCTGTATCTTAACCCACCTCTCCCACCAATCTGTATCTCAGCCCACCTCTCCCACCTATCTGTATCTCAGCACACCTCTCCCACCGATCTGTCTCAAAGCCCACCTCTCCCACATATCTGTATCTCAGCCCACCTCTCCCACCCATCTGTATCTCAGCCCACCTCTCCCACCTATCTGTATCTCAGCCCACCTCTCCCACCGATGTGTATCTCAGCCCACCTCTCCCACCGATCTGTATCTCAGCCCACCTCTCCCACCGATCTGTATCTCAGCCCACCTCTCCCACCTATCTGTATCTCAGCCCACCTCTCCCACCGATCTGTATCTCAGCCCACCTCTCCCACCGATCTGTATCTCAGCCCACCTCTCGCACCTATCTGTATCTCAGCCCACCTCTCCCACCGATCTATATCTCAGCACACCTCTCCCATCGATCTGTATCTCAGCACACCTCTCCCACCGATCTGTATGTCAGCACACCTCTCCCACCTATCTGTATCTCAGCCTACCTCTCCCATCTACCTGTATCTCAGCCCACCTCTCCCACCGATCTCTATCTCAGCCCACCTCTCCCACCTATCAGTATCTCAGCCTACCCCTCCCACCTATCTGTATCACAGCAAACCTCTCCCACCGATCTGTATCTCAGCTCACCTCTCCCACCGATCTGTATCTCAGCACACCTCTCCCATCAATCTGTATTTCAGCACACCTGTCCCACCAATCTCTATGTCAGCACACCTCTCCCACCGATCTGTATCTCAGCCCACCTCTCCCACCGATCTGTATCTCAGCCAAACTCTCCCACCGATCTGTCTCTCAGCCCACGTCCCCCACCGATCTGTATCTCAGTCTACTTCACCCACCGATCTGTATCTCAGCCCACCTCTCCCACCGATCTGTATATCAGCCTACCTCTCCCACCTATCTGTATCTCAGCCTACCTCACCCACCGATCTGTATCTCAGCCTACCTCTCCCACCTATCTGTATCTCAGCCCACCTCTCCCACCGATCTGTATCACAGCCTACCTCTCCCACTTATATGTACCTCAACCCACCTCTCCCACCGATCTGTATCTCAGCCCACCTCTCCCACCTATCTGTATCTCAGCCTACCTCTCCCACCTATATGTATCTAAGCCCACCTCTCCCACCTATCTGTATCTCAGCCTACCTCTCCCACCGATCTGTATCTCAACCCACCTCTCCCACCGATCTGTATCTCAGCCTACCTCTCACACCGATCTGTATCTCAACCCACCTCTCCCACCGATCTGTATCTCAGCCCACCTCTCCCACCTTTCTGTATCTCAGCCCACCTCTCCCACCGATCTATATCACAGACCACCTCTGCCACCGATCTGTATCTCAGCCCACCTCTCCCACCGATCTGTATCTCAGCCCACCTCTCCAACCGATCTGTATCTCAGCCCAGCTCTCCCACCGATCTGTATCTCAGCCCACCTCTCCCACCGATCTGTATCACATCCCACCTCTCCTAACGATCTGTATCTCAGCCCACCTCTCCCACCAATCTGTATCTCAGCCCACCTGTCCCACCTATCTTTATCTCAGCCCACCTCTCCCACCGATCTGTATCTCAGCCCACCTCTCCCACCGATCTGTATCTCAGCCCACCTCCCCCACCGATCTGTGTCTCAGCCCACCTCTCACACCTATCAGTATCTCAGCCTACCCCTCCCACCTATCTGTATCACAGCCCACCTCTCCCACCGATCTGTATCTCAGCTCACCTCTCCCACCGATCTGTATCTCAGCACACCTCTCCCATCAATCTGTATTTCAGCACACCTGTCCCACCAATCTCTATGTCAGCACACCTCTCCCACCGATCTGTATCTCAGCCCACCTCTCCCACCGATCTGTATCTCAGCCAAACTCTCCCACCGATCTGTCTCTCAGCCCACGTCCCCCACCGATCTGTATCTCAGTCTACTTCACCCACCGATCTGTATCTCAGCCCACCTCTCCCACCGATCTGTATATCAGCCTACCTCTCCCACCTATCTGTATCTCAGCCTACCTCACCCACCGATCTGTATCTCAGCCTACCTCTCCCACCTATCTGTATCTCAGCCCACCTCTCCCACCGATCTGTATCACAGCCTACCTCTCCCACTTATCTGTACCTCAACCCACCTCTCCCACCTATCTGTATCTCAGCCTACCTCTCCCACCTATATGTATCTAAGCCCACCTCTCCCACCTATCTGTATCTCAGCCTACCTCTCCCACCGATCTGTATCTCAACCCACCTCTCCCACCGATCTGTATCTCAGCCTACCTCTCACACCGATCTGTATCTCAACCCACCTCTCCCACCGATCTGTATCTCAGCCCACCTCTCCCACCGATCTGTATCTCAGCCCACCTCTCCCACCGATCTGTATCTCAGCCCACCTCTCCCACCTTTCTGTATCTCAGCTCACCTCTCCCACCGATCTATATCACAGCCCACCTCTGCCACCTATCTGTATCTCAGCCCACCTCTCCCACCGATCTGTATCTCAGCCCACCTCTCCAACCGATCTGTATCTCAGCCCAGCTCTCCCACCGATCTGTATCTCAGCCCACCTCTCCCACCGATCTGTATCACATCCCACCTCTCCTAACGATCTGTATCTCAGCCCACCTCTCCCACCAATCTGTATCTCAGCCCACCTGTCCCACCTATCTTTATCTCAGCCCACCGCTCCCACCGATCTGTATCTCAGCCCACCTCTCCCACCGATCTGTATCTCAGCCCACCTCCCCCACCGATCTGTGTCTCAGCCCATGGCTCCCACCGATCTGTATCTCAGACCACCTCTCCCACCGATCTGTATCACAGCCCACCTCTCCCACCGATCTGTATCTCAGCCCACCTCTCCCAACTATCTGTATCTCAGCCCACTTCTCCCACCTATCTGTATCTCAGCCCACCTCTCCCACCTATCTGTATCTCAGCCTACCTCTCACACCGATCTGTATCTCAACCCACCTCTCCCACCGATCTGTATCTCAGCCCACCTCTCCCACCTTTCTGTATCTCAGCTCACCTCTCCCACCGATCTATATCACAGCCCACCTCTGCCACCGATCTGTATCTCAGCCCACCTCTCCCACCGATCTGTATCTCAGCCCACCTCTCCAACCGATCTGTATCTCAGCCCAGCTCTCCCACCGATCTGTATCTCAGCCCACCTCTCCCACCGATCTGTATCACATCCCACCTCTCCTAACGATCTGTATCTCAGCCCACCTCTCCCACCAATCTGTATCTCAGCCCACCTGCCCCACCTTTCTTTATCTCAACCCACCTCTCCCACCGATCTGTATCACAGCCTACCTCTCTCACCGATCTGTATCTCAGCCGACCTCTCCCACCTATCTGTATCTCAGCCCACCTCTCCCACCGATCTGTATCACAGCCTACCTCTCCCACCTATCTGTATCTCAGCCCACCTCTCACACCTATCTGTATCTCAGCCTACCTCTCCCACCTATCTGTATCTCAACCCACCTCTCCCACCGATCTGTATCTCATCCCACCTCTCCCACCTATCTGTATCTCAGCCCACCTTTCCCACCGATTGGTATCACAGCCCACCTCTCCCACCTATCTGTATCTCAGCCCACCTCTGCCACCGATCTGTATCTCAGCCCACCTCTCCCACCTATCTGTATCTCAGCCCACCTCTCCGACCTATCTGTATCTCAGCCCACCTTTCCCACCTATCTGTATCTCAGCCCACCTCCCCCACCGATCTGTATCTCAGCCCACCTCTCCCACCGATCTGTATCACAGCCCACCTCTCCCACCTATCTGTATCTCAGCCCACCTCTCCCACCGATCTGTATCTCAGCCCACCTCTCCCACCGATCTGTATCTCAGCCAACCTCTCCCACCGATCTGTATCTCAGCCCACCTCTCCCACCGATCTGTATCACAGCCCACCTCTCCCACCGATCTGTATCTCAGCACACCTCTCCCATCAATCTGTATTTCAGCACACCTGTCCCACCAATCTCTATGTCAGCACACCTCTCCCACCGATCTGTATCTCAGCCCACCTCTCCCACCGATCTGTATCTCAGCCAAACTCTCCCACCGATCTCTCTCTCAGCCCACGTCCCCCACCGAACTGTATCTCAGTCTACTTCACCCACCGATCTGTATCTCAGCCCACCTCTCCCACCGATCTGTATATCAGCCTACCTCTCCCACCTATCTGTATCTCAGCCTACCTCACCCACCGATCTGTATCTCAGCCTACCTCTCCCACCTATCTGTATCTCAGCCCACCTCTCCCACCGATCTGTATCACAGCCTACCTCTCCCACTTATCTGTACCTCAACCCACCTCTCCCACCTATCTGTATCTCAGCCTACCTCTCCCACCTATATGTATCTAAGCCCACCTCTCCCACCTATCTGTATCTCAGCCTACCTCTCCCACCGATCTGTATCTCAACCCACCTCTCCCACCGATCTGTATCTCAGCCTACCTCTCACACCGATCTGTATCTCAACCCACCTCTCCCACCGATCTGTATCTCAGCCCACCTCTCCCACCTTTCTGTATCTCAGCTCACCTCTCCCACCAATCTATATCACAGCCCACCTCTGCCACCGATCTGTATCTCAGCCCACCTCTCCCACCGATCTGTATCTCAGCCCACCTCTCCAACCGATCTGTATCTCAGCCCAGCTCTCCCACCGATCTGTATCTCAGCCCACCTCTCCCACCGATCTGTATCACATCCCACCTCTCCTAACGATCTGTATCTCAGCCCACCTCTCCCACCAATCTGTATCTCAGCCCACCTGTCCCACCTATCTTTATCTCAGCCCACCGCTCCCACCGATCTGTATCTCAGCCCACCTCTCCCACCGATCTGTATCTCAGCCCACCTCCCCCACCGATCTGTGTCTCAGCCCATGGCTCCCACCGATCTGTATCTCAGACCACCTCTCCCACCGATCTGTATATCAGCCTACCTCTCCCACCTATCTGTATCTCAGCCTACCTCACCCACCGATCTGTATCTCAGCCTACCTCTCCCACCTATCTGTATCTCAGCCCACCTCTCCCACCGATCTGTATCACAGCCTACCTCTCCCACTTATCTGTACCTCAACCCACCTCTCCCACCTATCTGTATCTCAGCCTACCTCTCCCACCTATATGTATCTAAGCCCACCTCTCCCACCTATCTGTATCTCAGCCTACCTCTCCCACCGATCTGTATCTCAACCCACCTCTCCCACCGATCTGTATCTCAGCCTACCTCTCACACCGATCTGTATCTCAACCCACCTCTCCCACCGATCTGTATCTCAGCCCACCTCTCCCACCTTTCTGTATCTCAGCTCACCTCTCCCACCGATCTATATCACAGCCCACCTCTGCCACCGATCTGTATCTCAGCCCACCTCTCCCACCGATCTGTATCTCAGCCCACCTCTCCAACCGATCTGTATCTCAGCCCAGCTCTCCCACCGATCTGTATCTCAGCCCACCTCTCCCACCGATCTGTATCACATCCCACCTCTCCTAACGATCTGTATCTCAGCCCACCTCTCCCACCAATCTGTATCTCAGCCCACCTGTTCCACCTATCTTTATCTCAGCCCACCGCTCCCACCGATCTGTATCTCAGCCCACCTCTCCCACCGATCTGTATCTCAGCCCACCTCCCCCACCGATCTGTGTCTCAGCCCATGGCTCCCACCGATCTGTATCTCAGACCACCTCTCCCACCGATCTGTATAACAGCCCACCTCTCCCACCGATCTGTATCTCAGCCCACCTCTCCCACCTATCTGTATCTCAGCCCACTTCTCCCACCTATCTGTATCTAAGCCCACCTCTCCCACCTATCTGTATCTCAGCCTACCTCTCACACCGATCTGTATCTCAACCCACCTCTCCCACCGATCTGTATCTCAGCCCACCTCTCCCACCTTTCTGTATCTCAGCTCACCTCTCCCACCGATCTATATCACAGCCCACCTCTGCCACCGATCTGTATCTCAGCCCACCTCTCCCACCGATCTGTATCTCAGCCCACCTCTCCAACCGATCTGTATCTCAGCCCAGCTCTCCCACCGATCTGTATCTCAGCCCACCTCTCCCACCGATCTGTATCACATCCCACCTCTCCTAACGATCTGTATCTCAGCCCACCTCTCCCACCAATCTGTATCTCAGCCCACCTGTCCCACCTATCTTTATCTCAGCCCACCGCTCCCACCGATCTGTATCTCAGCACACCTCTCCCACCGATCTGTATCTCAGCCCACCTCCCCCACCGATGTGTGTCTCAGCCCATGGCTCCCACCGATCTGTATCTCAGACCACCTCTCCCACCGATCTGTATAACAGCCCACCTCTCCCACCGATCTGTATCTCAGCCCACCTCTCCCACCTATCTGTATCTCAGCCCACTTCTCCCACCTATCTGTATCTAAGCCCACCTCTCCCACCTATCTGTATCTCAGCCTACCTCTCACACCGATCTGTATCTCAACCCACCTCTCCCACCGATCTGTATCTCAGCCCACCTCTCCCACCTTTCTGTATCTCAGCTCACCTCTTCCACCGATCTATATCACAGCCCACCTCTGCCACCGATCTGTATCTCAGCCCACCTCTCCCACCGATGTGTATCTCAGCACACCTCTCCCACCGATCTGTATCTCAGCCCACCTCTCCAACCGATCTGTATCTCAGCCCAGCTCTCCCACCGATCTGTATCTCAGCCCACCTCTCCCACCGATCTGTATCACATCCCACCTCTCCTAACGATCTGTATCTCAGCCCACCTCTCCCACCAATCTGTATCTCAGCCCACCTGTCCCACCTATCTTTATCTCAGCCCACCGCTCCCACCGATCTGTATCTCAGCCCACCTCTCCCACCGATCTGTATCTCAGCCCACCTCCCCCACCGATCTGTGTCTCAGCCCATGGCTCCCACCGATCTGTATCTCAGACCACCTCTCCCACCGATCTGTATCACAGCCCACCTCTCCCACCGATCTGTATCTCAGCCCACTTCTCCCACCTATCTGTATCTCAGCCCACCTCTCCCACCTATCTGTATCTCAGACTACCTGTCACACCTATCTGTATCTCAGCCCACCTCTCCCACCGATCTGTATCTCAGCCCACGTCCCCCACCTATCTGTATCTCAGCCCACCTGTCCCACCTATCTTTATCTCAGCCCACCGCTCCCACCGATCTGTATCTCAGCCCACCTCTCCCACCCATCTGTATCTCAGCCCACCTCCCCCACCGATCTGTGTCTCAGCCCATCGCTCCCACCGATCTGTATCTCAGCCCACCTCTTTCACCGATCTGTATCTCAGCCCACCTCCCCCACCGATCTGTGTCTCAGCCCATCGCTCCCACCGATCTGTATCTCAGCCCACCTCTCCCACCGATCTGTATCACAGCCCACCTCTCCCACCGATCTGTATCTCAGCCCACCTCTCCCACCTATCTGTATCTCAGCCTACTTCTCCCACCTATCTGTATCTCAGCCCACCTCTCCCACCTATCTGTATCTCAGACTACCTTTCCCACCTATCTGTATCTCAGCCCACCTCTCCTACCTATCTGTATCTCAGCCCGCCTCTCCCACCGATCTGTACCTCAGCCCACCTCTCCCACAGATCTGTATCCCAGCCCACCTCTCCCTCCGATCTGTATCTCAGCCCACCTCTCCCACCGATCTGTATCTCAGCCCACCTCTCCCACCGATCTGTATCTCAGCCCACCTCTCCCACCGATCTGTATCTCAGCCCACCCCTCCAACCGATCTGTATCACAGCCCACCTCTCCCACCTATCTGTATCTCAGCCCACCTCTCCCACCGATCTGTATCTCAGCCCAGCTCTCACACCGATCTGTATCTCAGCCCACCTTTACCATCGATCTGTATCTCAGCCCACCTCTCCAACCGATCTGTATCTCAGCCCACCACTCCCACCTATCTGTATCTCAGCCCACCTCTCCCACCGATCTGTATCTCAGCCCACCTCTCCCACCGATCTGTATCTCAGCCCACCTCTCCAACCGATCTGTATCACAGCCCACTTCTCCCACCGATCTGTATCTCAGCCCACCTCTCCCACCTATCTGTATCTCAGCACACCTCCCCCATCGATCTGTATCATAGCTCACCTCTCCCACCTATGTGTATCTCAGCCCACCTCTCCCATCGATCTGTATCTCAGCCCACCTCTCCAACCGATCTGTATCTCAGCCCACCTCTCCCACCTATCTGTATCTCAGCCCACCTCTCACACCGATCTGTATCTCAACCCACCTCTCCCACCGATCTGTATCACAGCCTACCTCTCTCACCGATCTGTATCTCAGCCGACCTCTCCCACCTATCTGTATCTCAGCCCACCTCTCCCACCGATCTGTATCACAGCCTACCTCTCCCACCTATCTGTATCTCAGCCCACCTCTCCCACCTATCTGTATCTCAGCCTACCTCTCCCACCTATCTGTATCTCAACCCACCTCTCCCACCGATCTGTATCTCATCCCACCTCTCCCACCTATCTGTATCTCAGCCCACCTTTCCCACCGATTGGTATCACAGCCCACCTCTCCCACCTATCTGTATCTCAGCCCACCTCTGCCACCGATCTGTATCTCAGCCCACCTCTCCCACCTATCGGTATCTCAGCCCACCTCTCCGACCTATCTGTATCTCAGCCCACCTTTCCCACCTATCTGTATCTCAGCCCACCTCCCCCACCGATCTGTATCTCAGCCCACCTCTCCCACCGATCTGTATCACAGCCCACCTCTCCCACCTATCTGTATCTCAGCCCACCTCTCCCACCGATCTGTATCTCTGCCCACCTCTCCCACCGATCTGTATCTCAGCCAACCTCTCCCACCGATCTGTATCTCAGCCCACCTCTCCCACCGATCTGTATCACAGCCCACCTCTCCCACCGATCTGTATCTCAGTCTACCTCTCCCACCTATCTGTATCTCAGCCCACCTCTCCCACCAATCTGTATCTCAGCCCACCTCTCCCACCTATCTGTATCTCAGCCCACCTCTCCCACCGATCTGTATCATAGCCCACCTCTCCCACCTATCTGTATCTCAGCCCACCTCTCCCACCGATCTGTATCTCAGCCCACCTCTGCCACCGATCTGTATCTCAGCCAACCTCTCCCACCGATCTGTATCTCAGCCCACCTCTCCCACCGATCTATATCACAGCCCACCTCTCCCACCGATCTGTATCTCAGTCTACCTCTCCCACCTATCTGTATCTCAGCCCACCTCTCCCACCAATCTGTATCACAGCCCACCTCTCCCACCTATCTGTATCTCAGCCCACCTCTCCCAACGATCTGTATCTCAGCCCACCTCTCCCACCTATCTGTATCTCAGCCCACCTCTCCCACCTATCAGTATCTCAGCCTACATCTCCCTCCTATCTGTATCACAGCCCACCTCTCCCACCGATCTGTATCTCAACCCAACTCTCCCACCTATCTGTATCTCAGCCCACCTCTCCCACCGATGTGTATCTCAGCACACCTCTCCCACCGATCTGTATCTCAACCCACCTCTCCCACCGATCTGTATCACAGCCCACCTCTCCCACCGATCTGTATCTCAGACTACCTCTCCCGCCGATCTGTATCACAGCCCACCTCTCCCACCGATCTGTATCTCAGCCTACCTCTCCCGCCGATCTGTATCATAGCCCACCTCTCCCGCCTAACTGTATCTCAGCCCACCACTCCTGCCGATCTGTATCTCAGCCCACCACTCCCGCCGATCTGTATCTCAGCCCACCTCTCCTGCCGATCTGTATCTCAGCCCACCTCTCCCGCCGATGTGTATCACATCCCACCTCTCCCACCGATCTGTATCTCAACCCAACTCTCCCACCTATCTGTATCTCAGCCCACCTCTCCCACCGATGTGTATCTCAGCACACCTCTCCCACCGATCTGCATCTCAGCCCAGTTCTCCCACCTATCTGTATCTCAACCCACCTCTCCCACCGATCTGCATCACAGCCTACCTCTCTCACCGATCTGTATCTCAGCCCACCTCTCCCACCGATCTGTCTCTCAGCCCACGTCCCCCACCGATCTGTATCTCAGTCTACTTCACCCACCGATCTGTATCTCAGCCCACCTCTCCCACCGATCTGTATATCAGCCTACCTCTCCCACCTATCTGTATCTCAGCCTACCTCACCCACCGATCTGTATCTCAGCCTACCTCTCCCACCTATCTGTATCTCAGCCCACCTCTCCCACCGATCTGTATCACAGCCTACCTCTCCCACTTATCTGTACCACAACCCACCTCTCCCACCTATCTGTATCTCAGCCTACCTCTCCCACCTATATGTATCTAAGCCCACCTCTCCCACCTATCTGTATCTCAGCCTCCCTCTCCCACCGATCTGTATCTCAACCCACCTCTCCCACCGATCTGTATCTCAGCCTACCTCTCACACCGATCTGTATCTCAACCCACCTCTCCCACCGATCTGTATCTCAGCCCACCTCTCCCACCCATCTGTATCTCAGCCCACCTCCCCCACCGATCTGTGTCTCAGCCCATCGCTCCCACCGATCTGTATCTCAGCCCACCTCTCCCACCGATCTGTATCTCAGCCCACCTCTCCCACCGATCTGTATCTCAGCCCAGCTCTCACACCGATCTGTATCTCAGCCCACCTTTACCATCGATCTGTATCTCAGCCCACCTCTCCAACCGATCTGTATCTCAGCCCACCTCTCCCACCTATCTGTATCTCAGCCCACCTCTCCCACCGATCTGTATCTCAGCCCACCTCTCCCACCGATCTGTATCTCAGCCCACCTCTCCAACCGATCTGTATCACAGCCCACTTCTCCCACCGATCTGTATCTCAGCCCACCTCTCCCACCTATCTGTATCTCAGCACACCTCCCCCACCGATCTGTATCATAGCTCACCTCTCCCACCTATGTGTATCTCAGCCCACCTCTCCCATCGATCTGTATCTCAGCCCACCTCTCCAACCGATCTGTATCTCAGCCCACCTCTCCCACCTATCTGTAATTCAGCCCACCTCTCCCACCGATCTGTATCTCAACCCACCTCTCCCACTGATCTGTATCACAGCCTACCTCTCTCACCGATCTGTATCTCAGCCGACCTCTCCCACCTATCTGTATCTCAGCCCACCTCTCCCACCGATCTGTATCTCAGCCCACCTCTCCCACCGATCACTTCACAGCTTCTACTTCATATCCTCAGGTACCTTCTCCCTCACCTGGTCCTACCGATCATGTTCCAGCATGCACTCCTTCCCTCTCTCCCCACCTTCTTATTCTGGCTTCTTCCCCATTCATTTCCAGTCCTGATGAAGGGTCTTGGCCTGAAACATTGACTGTTTATTCCGCTCAACAGATGCTGCCTGAATTGGATGAATTCCTCCAGTATTTTGGTGCTCAAGGTTTTCATCATCTGCAGATTCTCTGGTGTTTAAATTATCGAAGTGATCCCAGTTTGTAGTGTCTGATACATGAGGATCTTATTGATGCAAGGCTTATTGAGAAAGTAAGGAGGCATGGGATCCAAGGGGACATTGCTTTATAGATCCAGCACTGCCATGCCCACAGAAGGTAAAGAGTCGTTGTAGACGGGTCATATTCTGCATGGAGGTCTGTGACCAGTGGTGTGCCTCAGGGATCTGTTCTGGGACCCTACTCTTCATGATTTTTATAAATGACCTGGAGGAGGAAATGGAGGGATGGGTTAGTAAATTTGCTGATGACACAAAGGTTGGGGGTGTTGTGGATAGTTGGAGGTCTGTCAGAGGTTACAGCGGGATATTGATAGGATGCAAAACTGGGCTGAATAGTGGCAGATGGAGTTCAACCCAGATAAGTGTGAGGTGGTTCATTTTGGTAGGTCAAATATGACGGCACAATATAGTATTGATGGTAAGACTCTTGGTAGTGTGGAGGATCAGAGGGATCTTGGGGTCCAAGTCCATAGGACACTCAAAGCTGCTGCGCAGGTTGACTCTGTGGTTAAGAAGGCATACGGTGCATTGGCCTTCATCAATCGTGGGATTGAGTTTAGGAACAGAGAGGTAATGTTGCAGCCATATAGGACCCTGGTCAGACTGCACTTGGAGTACTGTGCTCAGTTCTGGTGGCCTCACTACAGGAAGGATGTGGAAACCATAGAAAGGGTGCAGACACAAGGAATTCTGCAGATGCTGGAAATTCAAGCAACACACATCAAAGTTGCTGGAGAACGCAGCAGGCCAGGCAGCATCTCTAGGAACAGGTACAGTCGATGTTTCAGGCCGAGACCCTTCATCATGACTAACTGAAAGAAGAGTTAGTAAGAGATTTGAAAGTGGGAGGGGGAGGGGGAGATCCAAAATGATAGGAGAAGACAGGAGGGGGAGGGATGGAGCCAAGAGCTGGACAGTTGTTAGGCAAAAGGGATATGAGAGGATCATGGGACAGGAGGTCCGGGGAGAAAGATGGGGGCGGGGGGAACCCAGAGGATGGGCAAGGGGTATAGTCAGAGGGACAGAGGGAGAAAAAGGAGAGAGAGAGAAAGAATGTGTCCCAGGGAGAAAGAAAAGGAGGAGAGAAAGGCATTCTTTCTCTCTCTCTCCTTTTTCTCCCTCTGTCCCTCTGACTATACCTCTTGCCCATCCTCTGGGTTCCCCCCACTTTCTTTCCCCCTGGGCCTCCTGTCCCATGATCCTCTCATATCCCTTTTGCCAATCACCTGTCCAGCTCTTGGCTCCATCCCTCCCCCTCCTGTCTTCTCCTATCATTTTGGATCTCTCCCTCCCCCTCCCACTTTCAAATCTCTTACTAGCTCTTCCTTCAGTTAGTCCTGACGAAGGGTCTCGGCCCGAAAAGTTGACTGTACCTCTCCCCGGCGATGCTGTCTGGCCTGCTGCGTTCACCAGCAACTTTGATGTGTGTTGAAAGGGTGCAGAGGAGATTTACGAGGATGTTGTCTGATTGGGGAGCATGCCTTATGAGAATAGGTTGAGTGAATTTGGCCTTTTCTCCTTGGAGCGATGGAGGATGAGAGGTGACCTGACCTGATTGAGGTGTACAAATTTATGACAGGCATTGATCGAGTGGATAGTCAGAGGCTTTTTCCCAGGGCTGAGATGGCTGGCACAAAGAGGGAACTGTTTTAAGGTGCTTGGAAGTAGGTACAGAGGGGATGTCAGGGATAAGTTTTTTTACGCAGAGTGGTGAGTGCATGGAATAGGATGCTGGTGACGGTGGTGGAGGCAGATATGATAGGGTCTTTTAAGAGACTCCTGGATTGGTCCATGGATCTTGGGAAAATAGAGGGCTACAGGTAACCCTAGGTAATTTCTAAGGTAAGGATTTGTTCGGCACAGCTTTGTGGGCCAAAGGACCTGTATTGTGCTGTAGGTTTTCTATGTTTCTATGAATCTATAATTCATGATTTGCAAAGGTTAGTATGTTGGTACATCTGGTAAAATGGAAAGCTTACAGAAGGTTATTATCTATAGCCAGGAGAACCGAATACAAAAGCAGGGAGATTTTATTTCGGTTCAATGGTAAGATCACATATGGAGGGCTGTGCACAGATTTGGTATCCTTTCAATTAATATGTTGGAAGGCATTTAGAAAAGGTTCATTGGACTAATTCCTGGAACGAATAGTCTGTCCTATAAGGAAATATTGGACAAGTTGGGATTGTACACCTCTCGAGTTCAGAGGAATGAGAGGGAACCAGGTTGAAGACATATCAGGCCCTGTGGGGTTGTGACAAAATGGATGTGGAGAGGATGCTTGCACTTGTGGAATAATATGGAAGTGGAGTCATTGTTTATACATTGAATAGCTGTGAAACAATTATTTTTTTCGCTTGAGACTTTGGAATTCTTCTTCAAAAGAGTATGAATAATTTTAAGGCAGGGGCAAAGAGGTACTTGATTAATAAGCCGGCTGATTACTATGGGTTATTGTGAATTTAATATTTCAATAATATTTGAGTAATCTTGTATAGATATTGGTTGATTAAGCTTTCCTGATTGTTTAAATAATGAGTTAGATTTGAAAATACATTAATTGCATACATCATCACATGATAAGTGCACACCTCATTTAAAGTTAACTCGAACTACAACTCTATTTTCGAACTCCCTGAATCTTCTTTTGAATTAATATAGTGTTTGGAAGCAATAAAACATGACACTGGAGATGAGGTATTTTAAAATGAACCCAAAATATCTGCCGACCTGTTAAAGCGGAGCAAGATGTTCAAACTAAGAAGAATCAGCTTAGCACTGCCCAGCACATGCACAGACAGTCTTTGGAAGGGAAGACGTGATCGAGTTTTTTTTTAAACTACAGAAAACTGAAGAATTCAGGGTTCATAAAGAGTGAGTACTGGGTGATGCGAATCATTTTTAAAAAATCAGAAAAGGCTGGTTACAATTGCAAGACTGACAAGATTGATTCCACAAATAGCTCAGTATACATAATTGGCTTAGATATACCGAGCTATTGGAACAGCATTTTGAAGCAAACTAACTAGCCAATGGGAAGCAAGTGTCAATTTTGCTGAGTTCTTCAGGTTTAAAGGCATACAAGTTGCTTCAAGGTTTGACTGCTCCGATCAAACCTGTATAAGTGAACTTTACAGATATTATAAATGTAATGCAGGAAAACTTAAATCCAAAGCCATTACAGATGCTTTAAGTTTCATGGACAAAATCAAAATGGAGAGTCCATTTCAGCATACACGGCTGAATTAAAGTCATTGTTTGAACACTGTCAGTTTGGTAATGGACTTAATGATACTCTATGAGATCACTTGGTTTGTGGAATCGTAAAACAAAGAATTCACAAACAGTTCCTAACTGAAGCAGAACTTGCATTCAAAAGAGCAATGGAAATTGGTGCTTCAATGAAAATCCCAGACAGAGATGCAATAGAATCACAGATGAAAGTGAGCGTGATCAAAATTGCATTGTCTCAACAGAAACCAGGCTGACCGAACAAACTGTATTACTGTGGCAGGGGCTCATATACACCAAACAAATGCAAATTTAAAGGTGAAACTTACAGAAAATGCAACAAAGTAGGTCACATACAAAGAGCGTGTGAGGCAGATAAAAATAAATAGACAGCTCAGGGAAGAGAAAAAGATAAAAGCTCAAGCGGTACTTTCAAAACCAGCATTAATCTGCATGCTGCAGATGAGATATCTGACAATGATGAGAATGACACAGGATTGTGCAGCCTTAAGATTTACACTGTGAAAATTAACAATGGGCTAGTGATATGGCTTACACCAGAAGTGAATGACAAATTAATTAAAACTGAATTGGACACTAGCTCAGCTGTTTTGGCCATTCCATAAAATGACCATGCTGATCAGAAGAAGCATGAAAGTGATGTAAACACTGGTCTGATTACAAGCTTTTACAGGCAACATACCTGAGACAGTTTTTGATATGTTAATCAGGCAGTTACTTGTGAAATATGGCTTGGTTTTAAACTGGAAGGAAGTTCAAGGAGCTTCAGAAAAGTTGCAAGCATTTGGCTTTTATGAGTATAAAGAACCAGAATCTACTCTGTGTGGACAAAGTTATTGCATGAACTTTAAGCGGGAGACAAAAAAAAAAGCTGCTTGTAAAAGTAGATGCAAAGACCAAACCCCAACTGTATGAATGGAAAGCTGAACAAGAAAGGAGTCAATGGAGCATGAAAACAGAGGCTTTGTCAGATCTTTTGTGGATGCGGAAACCATGAGCAGCGATCAGATCATAAAGGGGCTAGTAGGAGGATTAGTAAGCAAATACTCCAATGAACTAAATGCATCCTCCCAAGATCAAGATGCACAAACTAGAAGAAGAAACAGGAAGGAGAAGAAAGGTGTCCGGAGCTTTCCTGCGATCTCAGAGTCAACTCCTACAGCCACCATGGAGGAGGCCCCAGAACCTGAGATTCTTTTCACAGCCACAAGTCTCACCTGTCAGGCAGAGTGATCGTCGTCCTTTCAGGAAAGCCATTATCCCACAAGAGTAAGAAATCCTCCACAGTGATTATAGTGTATATAGTTAAATTGCATTCTGTATTGAGTTGGAGTTTATGGCTAAGCAGGGAGGATTGTTTTCTATTTAATATTTCAATAATATTTGAGTAATCCTGTATATAAAGTGGTTGATTAGGCTTTCCTGTTTGTTTAAATAATTAATTATGGGTTATATATAAAAATACATTAATTGCATACATTCTACCATGTGATACGTGTACACCTCACTTAAAGTAAACTTGAACTACACACATATTTTTGGACTCCCCCAAATTTCTTGTGAATTAATTTAATGCTTTTAAGTTACAAAACAACATGGGTCGACACAAAAGTAGAGTTGAAGTAACAGTAAGTTCAGCCAAAATTTTATGTGGAGGTAGACCATGCTAGAGGGGCTGAGTGGCCTACTCCTGCTCTAATTTGCATGTTAGTAAGTCTATCTTTGCTTACTGAAACGGTAACTGAAAATGTGAAAGTAATTCATGGTAACTCAATACTAAATATGCAAAACAAAATTGTCACTTCTATTCTTTTGGAAAAGGTCATTCTTTTGATACTTAGAAAGTGCATCTATTTCCAAGGAGATATGTTCCTTCACATGCAGAATAAAGATAGCAAGGGCTTCCCTTTAACTGCACCTACAGTACACACCAATGAACTGCGCTAGACACAGGGTCCCAATCAATTTGTTCTGGAATTCACTCCCCGGATGGCACATGGATGTAGGAAATCCAGATGAAGGATCTCAACCCAAAATTTTGACTGTCATTTCCCTCCAATGATGCAGCCTGATCCACTCAGTTCCTCCAGCACTTCTGTGTGTTACTCCAGATTCCAGCATCTACAGTCTCTTATATCTAGATATAAGAATTAGAGAGTGGATGAAATTTCTACAGACACAAAGTGTTACACTGTCCAAGGCAGGATATTCAGTCCATTGACGCCGATTAATTTTCTGAGGGTTCCCTATAAATCCCAGAACCCCTGTTCTTTGCCCAAGCCTTGCAATTCCTTTGGACCTGGATTTATTTTGTCTCAACCATAAAATATATGAAAACTTTTCTAACGCTTCCAATCACTCATTAAATAATAAAAGCTAGGTTTAACTAACAAATTAAAGATTAAAGATTAGCTTTATTTGTCACATGTACATCGAAACATCAAAACATATGGTGGAATCCGTTTGTAGCAGCAAATTCTAACCAAAAGAATCGCTGCTGCTGGCAACCCCACAGATTTGTTATACTTGCATGATGCACCCTCAGCCCCAATAATGACTGTTCCAAAGTCAAAGATATGTATTTGATCCTTTATCAGCAATAGTACACATGCAACTTTTGAAGCGATGAAACTTAAGCATACCCAAGTGTAAGTTAAGCATATATGAGCAGTCGGCAAAAGATACGTCAGTCCCAGCCCCAAAATACCGCAAACAAAGCATGAGTACGTAACTTATTCCCTTTGCTTTTACCACATCCCCCGCTCATCTGACTAGTTACCATAATAAACGCCCAATGCAGAATATAATGCAGATAAAGAACAGATGCATGGCCCTCTAATCATTATACTACAATAATTACATCTACATGCTACCAAGACACAGGAGACATGAAATTTCAACATTTACACAAATATCCTCTTTCTGGTAAGCAGACTATGCTGTATTGTGACAAACCATATTGTTCCTCCTGACTGCATTCAGGAAAATCTGTTCTGAATTCCTGCTGCCTAAGCTCATTCAAGCGCAACACTGAAGTGCCATTATCTGTCAGCTCTGACCAAGCGTAGTCTCCTCTACCACCACGGTCTGCTTTAAATAACTGTCCAATGCAGCATTGTTCTGACTCCACAAGGTCCATCCTTAACACTGCGAGTCACTTGCAACATCTCCAGTGCCTTAGACACATTCATCCCTAACAACAGATCAATTTCCAGCAAATGTACATGATTTATCTGAGACCATTCCTGAAAATCTGCCTGATGAGAAATATCCCCCTTGTGGACAGACATACGTACCTGCATATCACATCAAAGTTGCTGGTGAACGCAGCAGGCCAGACAGCATCTCTAGGAAGAGGTACAGTCGACGTTTCAGGCCGAGACCCTTCGTCAGGACTAACTGAATGAAGAGTGAGTAAGGGATTTGAAAGTTGGAGGGGGAGGGGGAGATCCAAAATGATAGGAGAAGACAGGAGGGGGAGGGATGGAGCCAAGAGCTGGACTGGTGATTGGCAAAGGGGATATGAGAGGATCATGGGACAGGAGGCCCAGGGAGAAAGAAAAGGGGGAGGGGGAACCCAGAGGTGAAACATAGAAACATAGAAAATAGGTGCAGGAGTAGGCCATTCGGCCCTTCGAGCCTGCAGTGCCATTCAGTATGATCATGGCTGATCATCCAACTCAGAAACCCGTACCTGCCTTCTCTCCATACCCCCCGATCCCCGTAGCCACAAGGGCCATATCTAACTCCCTCTTAAATATAGCCAATGAACTGGCCTCAACTGTTTCCTGTGGCAGAGAATTCCACAGATTCACCACTCTCTGTGTGAAGAAGTTTTTCCTCATCTCGGTCCTAAAAGACTTCCCCTTTATCCTCAAACTGTGACCCCTCGTTCTGGACTTCCCCAACATCGGGAACAATCTTCCTGCATCTAGCCTGTCTAATCCCTTTAGGATTTTATATGTTTCAATAAGATTCCCCCCTCAATCTTCTAAATTCCAACGAGTATAAGCCTAGTCGATCCAGTCTTTCATCATATGAAAGTCCTGCCATCCCAGGAATCAATCTGGTGAACCTTCGTTGTACTCCCTCTATGGCAAGGATGTCTTTCCTCAGATTAGGGGACCAAAACTGCACACAATACTCCAGGTGTGGTCTCACCAAGGCCTTGTACAACTGCAGTAGTACCTCCCTGCTCCTGTAATCGAATCCTCTTGCTATGAATGGCAGCATACCATTCGCCTTTTCCCTGCCTGCTGTACCTGCATGCCCACTTTCAATGACTGATGTATAATGACACCCAGGTCTCGTTGCACCTCCCCTTTTCCTAATCGGCCACCATTCAGATAATAATCTGTTTTCCTGTTTTTGCCACCAAAGTGGATAACCTCACATTTATCCACATTAAATTGCATATGCCATGAATTTGCCCACTCACCTAACCTATCCAAGTCACCCTGCATCCTCTTAGCATCCTCCTCACAGCTAACACTGCCGCCCAGCTTCGTGTCATCCGCAAACTTGGAGATGCTGCATTTAATTCCCTCATCCAAGTCATTAATATATATTGTAAACAACTGGGGTCTCAGCACTGAGCCTTGCGGTACCCCACTAGTCACTGCCTGCCATTCTGAAAAGGTCCCGTTTATTCCGACTCTTTGCTTCCTGTCTGCCAACCAATTCTCTATCCACATCAATACCTTACCCCCAATACCGTGTGCTTTAAGTTTGCACACTAATCTCCTGTGTGGGACCTTGTCAAAAGCCTTTTGAAAATCCAAATATACCACATCCACTGGTTCTCCCCTATCCACTCTACTAGTTACATCCTCAAAAAATTCTATGAGATTCATCAGACATGATTTTCCTTTCACAAATCCATGCTGACTTTGTCCAATCATTTCACCGCTTTCCAAATGTGCTGTTATCACATCTTTGATAACTGACTCTAGCAGTTTCCCCACCACCGATGTTAGGCTAACCGGTCTATAATTCCCTGGTTTCTCTCTCCCTCCTTTTTTAAAAAGTGGGGTTACATTAGCCACCCTCCAATCCTCAGGAACTAGTCCAGAATCTAACGAGTTTTGAAAAATTATCACTAATGCATCCACTATTTCTTGGGCTACTTCCTTAAGCACTCTGGGATGCAGACCATCTGGCCCTGGGGATTTATCTGCCTTTAATCCCTTCAATTTACCTAACACCACTTCCCTACTAACATGTATTTCCCTCAGTTCCTCCATCTCACTGGACCTTCTGTCCCCTACTATTTCTGGAAGATTATTTATGTCCTCCTTAGTGAAGACAGAACCAAAGTAGTTATTCAATTGGTCTGCCATGTCCTTGCTCCCCATAATCAATTCACCTGTTTCTGTCTGTAGGGACCTACATTTGTCTTTACCAGTCTTTTCCTTTTCACATATCTATATAAGCTTTTACAGTCAGTTTTTATGTTTTCTGCCAGTTTTCTCTCATAATCTTTTTCCCCTTCCTAATTAAGCCCTTTGTCCTCCTCTGCTGGACTCTGAATTTCTCCCAGTCCTCAGATGAGCCACTTTTTCTGGCTAATTTGTATGCTTCTTCTTTGGAATTGATACTATCCCTAATTTCCCTTGACAGCCACGGGTGCACTACCTTCCTTGATTTATTCCTTTGTCAAACTGGGATGAACAATTGTTGTAGTTCATCCATGCGATCTTTAAATGCTTGCCATTGCATATCCATCGTCAACCCTTTAAGTGTCATTTGCCAGTCTATCTTAGCTAATTCACGTCTCATAGCTTCAAAGTTACCTTTCTTACCCTTGATTGGCAAAAAGGATATGAGAGGATCATGGGACAGGAGGCCCAGGGAGAAGGAAAAGGGGGAGGGTGGGAAAAAAAACCCAGAGGATGGGCAAGGGGTATAGTGAGAGGGACAGAGGGAGAGAAAGGAGAGAGAGAAAAAGAATGTGTGTATATAAATAAATAACGGATGGGGTACGAGGGGCATTAGCGGAAGTTTGAGAAGTCAATATTCATGCCATCAGGTTGGAGGCTACCCAGACGGAATATAAGGTGTTGTTCCTCCAACCTGAGTGTGGCTTCATCTTTACAGTAGAGGAGGCCGTGGATAGACATGTCAGAATGGGAATGGAATGTGGAATTAAAATGTGTGACCACAAAATAATCTGCAGATGCTGGGGTCAAAGCAACACTCACAATACGCTGGAGGAACTCAGCAGGTCGGGCAGCATCAGTCGCAAAGATCGATTGACGGTTCCGGCCCGAAACGTCGGTCGATCTTTTCTACTGATGCTGTCCGACCTGCTGAGTTCCTCCAGCGTATTGGAAATGTGTGACCACTGGGAGATCCTGCTTTCTCTGGTCCCTCCCCACTGATCTCCCTCCTGGCACTTATCCTTCTAAGCGGAACAAGTGCTACACCTGCCCTTACGCTTCCTCCCTCACCACCATTCAGAGCCCCAGACAGTCCTTCCAGGTGAGGCGACACTTCACCTGTGAGTCGGCTGGGGTGATATACTGCGTCCGGTGCTCCCGATGTGGCCTTTTATATATTGGCGAGACCCGACGCAGACTGGGAGACCGCTTTGCTGAACACCTACGCTCTGTCCGCCAGAGAAAGCAGGATCTCCCAGTGGTTACACATTTTAATTCCACATCCCATTCCCATTCTGACATTTCTATCCACGGCCTCCTCTACTGTAAAGATGAAGCCACACTCAGGTTGGAGGAACAAAACCTTATATTCCGTTTGGGTAGCCTCCAACCTGATGGCATGAACATTGACTTCTCAAACTTCTGCTAATGCCTCACTTCCCCCTCGTACCCCATCCGTTATTTATTTATATACACACATTCTTTCTCTCTCTCCTTTTTCTCCCTCTGTCCCTCTGACTATACCCCTTGCCCATCCTCTGGGTTTTCCCCCCCTTCCCCCTTTTCCTTCTCCCTGGGCCTCCTGTCCCATGATCCTCTCATATCCCTTTGCCAATCACCTGTCCAGCTCTTGGCTCCATCCCTCCCCCTCCTGTCTTCTCCTATCATTTCAGATCTCCCCCTCCCCCTCCCACTTTCAAATCTCTTACTAGCTCTTCCTTCAGTTAGTCCTGACGAAGGGTCTTGGCCCGAAACGTGACTGTACCTCTTCCTAGAGATGCTGCCTGGCCTGCTGCGTTCACCAGCAACTTTGATGTATGTTGCTTGAATTTCCAGCATCTGCAGAATTCATCGTGTTTGCGTACCTGCATATAGATGTTTGGCAGTTCACAATAGTTTCACTATCTAAGCCAGTCATGATCCCAAAACAATGTGCTACTCACAACCTTCCCTTGACCCACAGTGTGTAAGAAAATCTGCGTTCTTTTTCCTGTCAGGTAAGCTTATTCATAAGGCTGTCCGTGCAGAACACTGCTCTACTTCCTTGATCTAGGAAAGCATAAGTAACCATTGTCTGCAGACTTTACCAGAACAAACGGGAATTATAGGAAGTTTACAATCACGATCACCAGTCCCTGGAAGGCCATTAGATAACAGGCTGTTACCCGCTGCTGTGTTGGATTCACTCATGGCTTGTTTCAAATCTGCATTCTTTTCTTCAGGGGGAATACGAAGTTGGGTGGGATGCTTGCCACTGCATACCTTGCATGAAAGATGCTTCCTGCATCTTTGCTGCAGTGTCCCATACACAGACAACCATAGCAGATACAGGTTGACCTTCACTAATCCGACTACCTGTAATCCAGTTCCTTCGATAATCCGCACTGATTTCAAATTTTCTGCGCAACTGTAATTTCAAATTTCCCGGGCCACCGTACCAATCTGCTGCGCATCGTTTTGGTTGCGCTAGATCTGTTCACGTGTTGGTGCGCTCTTGTAAGCACAGACAGGCGATTCCTGCTTGTTTTCCTGCATTTATTAATATCATTTGCGTGAGGCATGGCGACCCAGCACCCGCCCGTCTCACCCGCCAGCGACGGGGGAGCTGGCGCGCGCTGGGTCGGTCCGCCTTCTCGCCCGCCTGTCGGCAGTCATGCTCTGCCCTCCGGTGTCGCCCGGCTGGCACTTTGTTCTCTTCTACCTACGACCTCAGATCAGACATTGTGACCCACTGAATTTAAGCATATTACTAAGCGGAGGAAAAGAAACTAACGAGGATTTCCTCACACATGAGGAATTCTGCAGATGCCGGAATTTCAAGCAACACACATAAAAGTTGCTGAACGCAGCAGGCCAGGCAGCATCTATAGGAAGAGGTACAGTCGACGTTTTGGGCCAAGACCCTTCGTCAGGACTAACTGAAGGAAGAGTGAGTAAGAGATTTGAAAGTGGGAGGGGAGGGGGAGATCCGAAATGATAGGAGAAGACAGGAGGGGGAGGGATGGAGCCAAGAGCTGGACAGTCGATTGGCAAAAGGGATATGAGAGGATCATGGGACAGGAGGTCCAGGGAGAAAGAAAAGGGGGAGGGGGGGAAACCCAGAGGAGGAAAGGAGAGAGAGAGAAAGAATGTGTGTATATAAATAAATCACGGATGGGGTACGAGGGGGAGGTGGGGCATTAACGGAAGTTAGAGAAGTCAATGTTCAGGCCGATGTTCATTCTCTAACTTCCGTTAATGCCTCTCCTCCCCCTCATAGCCCATCCGTTATTTATTTATATACACACATTCTTTCTCTCTCTCTCCTTTTTCTCCCTCTGTCCCTCTGACTATACCCCTTGCCCATCCTCTGAGTTCCGCCCCCCTTGTCTTTCTCCCTGGACCTCCTGTCCCATGATCCTCTCATATCCCTTTTGCCAATCACCTGTCCAGCTCTTGGCTCCATCCCTCCCTCTCCTGTCTTCTCCTATCATTTTGGATCTCCCCTTCCCCCTCCCACTTTCAAATCCCTTACCCACTCTTCCTTCAGTTAGTCCTGACAAAGGGTCTCAGCCCAAAACGTCGACTGTACCTCTTCCTAGAGATGCTGCCTGGCCTGCTGCGTTCACCAGCAACTTTGATGTGTGTTGCTTGAGGATTCCCTCAGTAACTGCGAGTGAAGAGGGAAGAGCCCAGCGCCAAATCCCCGGCGGTCTGGTGGTCGCGTGAAATGTGGCGTCTAGAAGACCTCCTTTCTCCGACTTCTGCATCTGACAACCCCACACTTGCAGACACGTAACTTTGACTGAAGTCAAGTCAAGTCACTTTTTATTGTCATTTCGACCATAACTGCTGGTACAGTACACAGTAAAAACGAGACAACGTTTTTCAGGACCATGGTGCTACATGAAACAATACAAAAACTACACTGAACTACGTAAAACAACACAAAACTACACCAGACTACAGACCTACCCAGGACTGCATAAAGTGCACAAAACAGTGCAGGCACTACAATAAATAATAAACAAGACAATAGGCACAGTAGAGGGTATAGTAGGTTGGTGTCAGTCCAAGCTCTGGGTATTGAGGAGTCTGATGACTTTGGGGAAGAAACTGTTATATAGTCTGGTTGTGAGACCCGAATGCTTCTGTGCCTTTTGCCAGATGGCAGGAGGGAGAAGAGTTTATATGACGGGTGTGTGGGGTCCTTCATAATGCTGTTTGCTTTACGGATGCAGCGTGTGGTGTAAATGTCTGTAATGGCGGGAAGAGAGACCCCAATGATCTTCTCAGCTGACCTCACTATCCGCTGCAGGGTCTTGTGATCCGAGACGGTGAAATTTCTGAACCAGGCCGCGATGCAGCTGCTCAGGATGCTCTCAATACAACCTCTGTTGAATGTAGTTAAGATGGGGGGGTGGGAGATGGACTTTTCTCAGCCTTCGCAGAAAGTAGAGATGCTACTGGGCTTTTTTTGCTATGGAGCTGGTGTTGAGGGACTGGGTGAGATTCTCCGCCAGGTGAACACCAAGAAATTTGGTGCTCTTAACGATCTCTACGGAGGAGTCATCGATGTTCAGTGGAGAGTGGTTGCTCCATGTCCTCCTGTCGTCAGCAACCATCTCTTTTGTTTTGTTCACACTCAGAGACAGGTTGTTGGCTCTGCACCAGTCCGTTAGCCACTGCACCTCCTCTCTGTATGCTGACTCATCGTTCTTGCTGATGAGACCCACCACGGTCGTGCCATCGGCGAACTTGATGATGTGGTTTGAGCTGTGTGTTGCAGCACAGTCGTGGGTCAGCAGAGTGAACAGCAGTGGCCTGAGCACACAGCCCTGGGTGGCCCCCGTGCTCAGTGTGATGGTGTTGGAGATGCTACTTCCAATCCTGACTAACTGAGGTCTCCCAGTCGGGAAGTCTAGGATCCAGTTGCAGAGGGAGGTGTTCAGGCCCAGTAGTTTCAGCTTTCCAACCAGTTTCTGAGGAATGATTGTGTTGAATGCTGAACTGAAGTCTATGAACAGCATTCGAACATACGTGTCTTTTTTGTCCAGGTGGGTGAGGGCCAGGTGGAGGGTGATGACAATGGCATCATCTGTTGAACGGTTGGGACGGTACGTGAACTGCAGGGGTCAGTGAGGGGGGCAGCAGGGTCCTTATGTGCCTCATGACGAGCCTCTCGAAACACTTCATGATGATGGATGTGAGTGCGACGGGACGGTAATTGTTGAGGCAGGACAATGAAGACTTCTTCGGCACGGGGACGATGATGGCAGCCTTGAAGCACGTAGGAACGACGGCGCTGCTCAGGGAGATGTTGAAGATGTCAGTGAGAATCTCAGCTAGCTGGTCTGCACATCCTCTAAGCACTCTGCCAGAATATTGTCTGGACCAGCAGCCTTCTGTGGGTTGACCCTGCACAGGGTTCTCTTCACATCGGCCACGGTAAGACACAGCACCTGGTCGTTTGGAGGAGGGGTGGTCTTCCTCGCTGCCACGTCATTTTCCACCGCAAACCAAACATAGAAGTTATTCAACGCATCTGGGAGGGAGGCATCACCAGCACAGGCAGGTGGTGTTGTCTTGTAGTTGGTGATGTCCTGAATGCCCTTCCACATGCGCTATGTGTCGCTGCTGTCCTGGAAGTGGCTGTGGATTCGCTGGGCGTGTGCACGTTTTGCCTCTCTGATGGCCCAGGACAGTTTGGTCCTTGCTGTTGTTAGGGCTGCCTTTGTCGCCTGCTCTGAAGGCGGAGTCACGGGTCCTCAGCAGTGCACGCACCTCCGCGGTCATCCATGGCTTCTGGTTAGGGCGTGTAGAGATGGTCTTGGCCACGGAGACATCATCAATGCACTTGCTGATGTAGCTAGTCACTGATGCCCTGTACTCCTCTAAATTGGTGGAGTCGCCATCAGTTTCAGCCTCCCTGAACATGTGCCAGTCAGTATGCTCAAAGCCGTCTTGAAGAGCAGGGATGGCTCCTGCTAGCCAGGTTTTCACCTGCTTCTGAACTGGTCTGGAGCTCCTGACGAGCGGTGTGTATGCTGGGATTAGCATAACAGAGATGTGGTCTGAGTAACCGAGGTGGGGGCAGGGCTCCGCCTGGTATGCGTCGGAAATGTTTGTGTAAACAAGGTCCAACATGTTTGCCCCTCTCGTTGCAAAGTCCACGTGCTGATGGAATTTGGAGAGCACTGACTTAAGGTTCGTGTGGTTAAAATCTCCGGTGACAATAAACAGTCCATCAGGGTGTGCATTCTGCAGTTCGCTAATAGCCCCATACAGTTCACAGAGCGCCTCCTTAGCATTAGCGCTGGGGGGAATGTAGACACCGACTATAATGACAGTGGTGAATTCCCGTTGTAAATAAAATGGTCTGCATCTAACAGTCACAAACTCCACCAGCGATGAGCAGTATCTTGAAACCAGCACAGAGTTCTTCCACCATTCCGTATTGATGTAAACACACAAGCCATCACCGCGAGTCTTACCAGAGAGAGCTGAATCTCTGTCTGCTCAAAACAAGACGAGCCCGTCCAGCTGGATGGCGGTGTCCGGGATTCCATCAGAGAGCCACGTTTCCGTGAAAACATACGCACAGCAGACTCTGTACTCCCGCCGAGTATTTTGTTGGAGTTGGATGTAGTCCAATTTATTGTCCAGGGAGCGGACATTGGAGAGCAAAATGGACGGGAGAGCCGGCCGGCTAGGGTTTGCTTTTTGCCTGGCACTGACTCCTGCCCACTTGTCTCGCTTCCGCTTACGACGTCCCCACCTCCGACCACCGGCATCAGGCGACTCCGAGGACTGTAGGCCTGATCCCCTCAGCAAGCCGAGGCTGCGTAATTTATGGTATATTAATATATACTGTATATTAAGCGTCTCACTTTAGAAGCAGAAGTGCTCAACTGTTCTGTATATGTTAATTCCTGTACATTTACCTGCACCCTTTATTTTATCTGTGCCTGTACAGTATGTTACTTCATTAACATTTCACTTGCTACTCATTTTCATTATTATCTAACTTGCACCAATTTACATGAATCACCTCTTTCTCCCCTATTAGGAGAGAGAGAGCCTGCAGCATGTCGAACTATCGGGTGAACCATGTAGTCTTTGGGGTAACTGTGTCTTCGCTATCACTTAGCTCACGCATGAGTGCTGGTAGTGGCTGTGCTTTATTTTTTGCTGGTGAAGAGGGGGGATCATTGCTTGCTGCCGCTTACGCGCAGGAGGGAGGGGAGCGGGACGGGGGGGTGGAACTTAGGGGTTCTAACATTTAACTGTTGTTCATTCTTTGGGGCACTCCTCTGTTTTCATAGATGGTTGCAAAGAAAAAGCATTTCAGGATGTATATTGTATACAGTTCTCTGACATTCAACGAACCTTTGAAACCTTTGATATTTTAAAGGTATGATGAAGCGGTTAGCTATTGCTTAATGTGATCTTTCTGTAATTCAGCATTTTCACTAATCTGGCACTCCTCGGGTCCCAATGGTGCCAGATTACTTTACTTTACTTTACTTTACTTTATTGTCACCAAACAATTGATACTAGAACATACAATCATCACAGCGATATTTGATTCTGCGCTTCACACTCCCTGGATTTTAAATATTAAATATTTAAAATAGTAGAAATTAGTAAATATTAAAAATTTATATTATAAATCATAAATAGAAAAGGGAAAGTAAGGTAGTGCAAAAAAACCGAGAGGCAGGTCCGGATATTTGCAGGGTACGGCCCAGTTCAAGGGCAGGATCTGTTCAGCAATCTTATCACAGTTGGAAAGAAGCTGTTCCCAAATCTGGCCGTACGAGTCTTCAAGCTCCTGAGCCTTCTCCCGGAGGGAAGAGGGACGAAAACTGTGTTGGCTGGGTGGGTCGTGTCCTTGATTATCCTGGCAGCACTGCTCCGACAGCGTGTGGTGTAAAGTGAGTCCAAGGACGGAAGATTGGTTTGTGTGATGTGCTGCGCCGTGTTCACGATCTTCTGCAGCTTCTTCCGGTCTTGGACAGGACAACTTCCATATCAGGTTGTGATGCACCCTAGAAGAATGCTTTCTACGGTGCATCTATAAAAATTAGTCAGGGTTTTAGGGGACAGGCCAAATTTCTTTAGCTTTCTCAGGAAGTAAAGGCGCTGGTGGGCCTTCTTGGCAGCGAACTCTGCTTGGTTGGACCAAGTCAGGTCATTTGTGATATTGACCCCGAGGAATTTAAAGCTTTTGACCTGTTCCACTTGCGCACTACCGATGTGAATTGGGTCGTGCGGTCCGCTACTCCTTCTGAAGTCAACAACCAATTCCTTCGTCTTGCTGACGTTGAGGGATAGGTTATTGTCTTCGCACCATGCCACCAGGTTCTTAATTTCCTCTCTGTACTCAAACTCATCATTACCCGAGATCCGGCCTACAATTGTTGTGTCATCAGCAAACTTATATATTGAGTTTGATGGAAACTTGGCTACACAGTCATGGTTGTACAGTGAATACAGCAGGGGGCTGAGTACATAGCCTTGTGGGGCACCGGTGCTCAGAGTGATTGTAGAGGAGAGCTTGTCCCCTATTTTTACAGCCTGGGTCCTGTCTGTGAGGAAGTTGAAGATCCAGCTGCAGATCTGAGTGCTAAGGCCCAGGTTCTGGAGCTTAGGAATCAGTTTATTTGGAATGATGGTATTAAAGGCAGAGCTGCAGTCAGTGAAAAGGAGCCTTACGAATAGAAGGTCGACCTGTACCATTTTCTTTTAGGAAGACAATCTTCTTGTTATAACCTTTTTCTCCAACTGAGAGCACAAATCCAAAGTCTGTTCACCCTGGCAGAACGGATAAACCCTTTCATTAGTTCCAGGCTCAGTTGTAGCTTCACCATAGCCACATGCTTCTTTTGGCTTTAGAACGAATTTGTGATCCAGTTTTGTTCACAACTTTGCTTAATGCTGGTGGTGTAGCTTCATATACATGCCCAAACACTGAGTGTGTAGCAACCTATAATAGTCTTTCAATAAAATCAACAGTGTCAGTGAAAGTGACCTTACAGTTGCGCCTTTCTTGCAGTTTATAGACCGCCGATCTTCATTTTTCCTTAAATTTATCGGGCAAGTTATTTACGATTATCCTCATATTAGCAGGCATGCCCAACTTATGCATTAACTGCATGTCTTCCATAACACTGCATCAGCCTCTCAGAAAAAGATTTTAATCTTGAAGAGTTTTCTAACTTCTCTAACTTCTGTTAATGCCCCTCCTCCCCTTCTTACCCCATCCCTTATTTATTCATTTATTATTTTTTATTTTTTCCCCTTTCTTTCTCTCTCTCTTTTTCCCCCTCTGTCCCTCTCACAATAGAGGGTCTGTTCTCCATCTTCCTCTGGTGCTCCCCTCCCCCTTTCTTTCTCCCTAGGCCTCCCGTCCCGTGATCCTCTCCCTTCTCCAGCCTTGTATCTCTTTTGCCAATCAACTTTCCAGCTCTTATTTCCATCCCTCCCCCTCCTGTCTTCTCCTATCATTTCGGATCTCCCCCTCCCCCTCCCACTTTCAAATCTCTTACAATCTCTTCTTTCAGTTAGTCCTGATGAAGAGACTCAGCCCGAAACGTCGACTGCACCTCTTCCAATAGATGCTGCCTGGCCTGCTGCATTCACCAGCATTTTGTGTGTGTTGCTTGAATTTCCAACATCTGCAGATTTCCTCATGTTTGCGACCATAATTATCAGTCTTGGCTTCAGTGTTATTCTTGAAAGCCCTCATAAATGAATGATACGTCAATGTATCACCATTGAAGATTTGATTCTCCCTTTTAGGCAGAGTTGCAATGTGTTGTTGTTGCATCACTTAACTTGTTTTTTTTTCACGCACTTATGACCTCCAGCGCAGCATTTAGACCTCTATCACCTGAAACATGAGTGATACCAGACTGTAAATTAATGTCCTCAGAAGCACACTGTGCTATTGGATATGGCATCAGTTCACATTGCCTTCTTGATGCTGACTGACAGTGAACACCCTGAACTACCCCATGGGGTTCAAATTCATGGCCATGGACATTTGAGGAACAAATGGATCCACATTGATGTAAGTATGCTGTGACTGTATTAATAAGCATATCAATGTTTACAAAGTTTTCAGTCCATTTATCTTGCTCAAGAATAGGTATTAAAGACAGTAGCGAGTTATGTTGCTTAGCAACATCTTCACAAAGAATTTTTAAATTATCCAAAAGAGATTAGACTTGTGAAACATCTTGGTCTACATATAAATGGCTTCCAATTAACAATATTAATTTTTTAATCTTTTTATAGTCCTTTCAAAAGTTGTCAATTCTAGCTGCCAAACCTTTCCTAGTAAGTTTAACTTCTGTTAGTCCGGACTTCCAGGGCACTGCTTCCAGCACGATTCATGTTGTTTTCCCAGTGCACGAACCAGACTAAACAATGACATTCAATTCAGATGTTGACAATGGAAGTATTTCAGCACTTCAACAGAACCAAGGTCCAAACCCTTGGGCAAGCAACACACTATAGAGCTTACTGTCCCCCATTGGACAGGCAGCACAGACCATTCAAAACTGTGTTTCAAACCCAAACACACAGCATGAATCAACAAAAGGACATTACTTGCCACAAGCTGCTCCAGAATGTGGTGCTTCTAATTTCACGCACATGTCCGAATGCTGATGCTCATTTGGTATAACTGTCAAAATCTTTTGCCAACAGAACGTAGCAGCCAATTCTAACCAAAACAATTGTAGCTGCGGGCAACCCAACATGACATACCCTCAGCTCCAATAACAACTGTTCCAAAGTCAAAGATATGGAATTGATCCTTTATTATCAATTATCAATTGTACAATCTTGAAGCAATGAAACTTAAGCATACTCAAGTGTAAGTTAAGCATAACTAAGCTGTCAGCAAAAGACATGACATCCATTGATGCCCGGCCCCAAACTGCCATGAACAAAGCATGAATGCATAACTTATTCCTTTTGTTTTTACCCACTCATGTGACTAGTTACCATCATAAACATGCAACACAGAATACAATGTGGATAGAGTACAGATGCATGGTTCTTACACCGTTGCTTGCGTCAATGACTAACACAGTCAACACAGGGATGTGCTGGGAAGCCTGCAAGTGTCACCATGCTTCTGTCACCAACATAGCATGCCTACACCTCACTAACCTTAATCTGTATACCTTTGGAATGTGGGAGGAAAACAGAGCACCTGGAAGTACTCTACCACATCTTGTTTCTCCCCAGGACAAGAACCTTCTATTGTGGAGTATTTCCTTTCAAAGAATAGTCTGTAGGATCTGATTGTAACCGTTGTAAAACCACTGACCTATTTTCAGCACACAGTGTTAACTCTCATCAGAAACCAAAGATATTTGGGATACAGGTGCCACCCACCGTACAACACCATCCTCTACATCAAACCCTTCTCTTACTAGTTTTGTGCATATTGTGATGCATTGTTGGAAGTCAGGTCTCCTGTAAATGTCATCACCATTTGGCTGCTGAAAATTATTGAGAATTATTGAAATTATTGAAATTAGGTCAAGTGAGCCTCCTACTGATTAAGTGAACAAGAGCAAGGAACAGTACCCTGGGCAGGACTGACAGAACTTCTGTGTAGGTCACGCAGTGAAAGAAAAGACAATTATCTTGCAAAAACAATAGGGTATTTTTTCCTCCCCTGTGCACAGTACACCCTTTATGTTGAGAACAAAGCAAGAAAGAGTAAAAGGAACTGAAGTGGTTTTGTGCCACAGCTGTGAACGCACTGCCCTCACATCTCAGCAGCACCCCCACTGAAACGGGCATGTCAGAGGGAGAGATGACTTTGCACAATTCGGTGAATTCTAATGCAGGGATTGGATGCAATGCAAACCTGAAGATATTGGATGCATGTTGAAGGAGGGAAATTGGAGAAAGTTGGGGGCAAAAATGCGGTTCTGTGGTAACAGAAAGGTGTGGTGAAGGAGAGGAAGGGTGGTGACAAGGAGGTTGATGACAGGGAGAATGGTGTGGTGACAGGATAGGTAATGGTAGAAAGGGTGGTATGGTTACAGGGAGCTTTGTGGTATTGAGGGTAGTCAGAGAACACGGCCAAGGAAAAGGCATGTAAGGTAGTAAAAGTGAGTGGGAAGTTTGAAGATTGGGGAGCTTTTAAAATCCAACTGAAATCTTTTAAAAGGCAACTAAAAAAGCTATAAGAAGGGAAAAGATTAAATATGAGGGCAGACGAACCAATACTGTAATATAAAACAAGATACCAGAAGTTTTTTCATTTATATGAAGAGTAAAAAGGTGAGAGTTGATATTGGACCACTGGTAAATGATGCAGGTGAGGTAGTAATGGGGACAAAGAAATGGCAGATGAACATAATGGGAACTTTGCATCTGTCTTCACTGTGGAGGACACTAGCAGTGTGCCAGAGGTCCGTGAGTGTCAGGGAGCAGGAGTGAGTGCCATTGCTATTACAAAGGGAAAAGTACTTGGCAACCCAAAGGTCTTAAGGTGGATAAGTCACCTGGGCCAGATGGACTACATCCCAGAGTCCTGAGAGAGGTTGCTGAAGAGATAACGGATGCATTGGTCATGTTCTTTCAAGTGTGACGGAAGAGGGTTACAAAGAGTACACATAGATTAAGATGTTAACTGTCCTGTGCTGACACCAGTGGGATCAACAGTTGGTCTGCCACAGTCTTCAGGAGAAAGAGAGATAAGGAAGACAATGGAGCAGCATTTGGAAATGTTAATGAAGAGACGAGAGAGTTTAACGGAAGGAGACACCGGTCTGGGAACTGTCAAGATCGGCTCCTTTTTGAACCCTGAACTGTTTGAAGTGTGATGGACAGGCGATACCCCAGCAGGGGGATAAAAAAGGACAGGTTCACTAAGGCAGGACACACACACGACACCACGAGGTAACGAGACCCTGGAAGCGGTGCGCCTCCCACAAGTCGGTGGGAGTTTTGGAGGGCTGGTCACGGGACCAAGCCATAGACGCACAGGGTGGAAAGGTACGATCGGCGGGAACCTGGTGTGTGTCCGCCCTTGCCTGGGTGCCAGGTTCACTGCAGAGGAACAATCATATCTGAAACAGAGGGGTCACAGTCGGTGACCTCAGAAGACATTACAAAGGGCTCGCCCGAAAGCTGACTATGAGGAATATCGGAGGTCTGTTTGGAATCAGATTTTGAATATTCGCTCTCTCTCTCTCTCTCTCTCTCCCACAGCGACGGCGATTACTGCAAACTGAACTAAACTGAACTCTGTCACTTTGAAACTGGTCATTTACCTCTAGACGACGATAGAGCTTGATTGATCCTATTATCCTAGTTCTGTGTACATGTGTGTTTATCATTGCTGAACGGTTGTATTTATTATCCTTTTGATTAGAGTACTGTGTTGCTTATTTCTTTAATAAAACTTTCTTAGTTCCAGTAATCCAGACTCCAACTGAGTGATCCATTTCTGCTGGTTTGGCAACCCAGTTACGGGGTACGTAACACAAGAATCACTTGATCTGGCAAAGTTTGTGGATGATACAAAGATATAGGGAGGGGGAGGTAGTGCTGAGGAAGCAATGTGATTGCAACAGGACTTAGACAATTCGGAACACTCAAAACATCAGAGGTGCAGAAGGACTTGGGAGTCCTCGTGCAAGACTCCCAGAAGGTTAATTTACAGGTTGAGTCTGTGGTAAAGAAGGCAAATGCAATGTTGGCATTTATTTCAAGGGGAATAGAATATAAAAGCAGGAGATAAAGCTGAGTCTTTATAAGACATTGGTCAGGCCACACTTGGAGTATTATCAACAATTTTCGGCCCCATATCTCAGAAAGTATATGTTGTCACTGCAGAGTGTCCAGAGGGGAGTGGTGGTGATAGGGGACTCAATTGTCAGCGGAACAGACAGATTCTGTGGCCATTCCCCTCAATAATAAGTATACTGTTTTGGATGTTGTGGGGGTGACCTCCCAGGGGAATGACACAGATACCAGGTTACAGGCACTGAGCATGGGTCTGTGGTGCAGAAGGGAAAGATAGAGAAGAGGGGACTGGTGGTGATAGGGGACTCAATTGTCAGGGGAACAGACAGATTCTGTGGACATAAATGGGACACCTGGGATGGTATGTTGCTTCCCTGCTGCCAGGATCAGGGATGTCTCGGATTGCGTCCACACATTTTGGAAGGGGAGGGAGAGCAGCCAGATGTCTTGGTCCATATTGGTACCAATGACATAAGAAGGAAAAGCAAAGAGGTCTTGAAAAGGGAATTTAGATAGTGTGTGTTTCTGGGAAAAATGAGGAAGGTGCAGGATAGTTGTATTCCAAAAACGAAGAAATACTCAAAGGGCAAAATGATGGTTGACAAAGGAAGTCAAGGCGAATGTAAAAGCGAAAGAGAGGGCACACAACAAAGCAAAAATTAGTGGGAAGATAGAGGATTGGGAAACTTTTAAAAACCTACGGAGAGCAACTAAAAGAATCATTAGAAGGGAAAGATGAAATATGAAAGCAAGCTAGCAAATTATATTAAAGTGTATAGTAAAAGCTTTTGTTTCAAGTATGTAAAAAAATAAAAGACAGATGAGCGTGGATATAGGACCACTAGAAAATGAGGCCGGAGAAATAATAATGGGAGACAAGGAGATAGCAGATCAACTAAATGAGCATTTTGCATCATTCTATTCTGTGGAAGACACTAGCAGTGTGCCAAATGTTGTGTGTGAGGGAAGAGAAGTGGGTGCAGTTACTATTACAAGGGAGAAGGTGCTCAAAAAGCTGAAAGACCTCATTCTACATAAGTCACCTGGACCAGATGAACTGCACCCTAGGGTTCTGAAAGATGTAGCGGTAGAGATTATGGAGACATTAATAATGATCTTTCAAAAATCATTGGATTCTGGTATGGTGCCAGAGGACTGGAAAATTGGAAATGTCACTCCACTCTTTAAGAAAGGAGGATGGCAACAGAAAGGAAATTATAGACCAGTTAGCCTGACCTCCGTGGTTGGGAAGATGTTGTAGCTAATTGAGGTTATAACGAGTACTTGGTGACACAGGACAAAATAAGACAGTCAGCATGGTTTCCTTGAGGGAAAATCTTGCCTGACAAGCCCGTTGGAATTCTTTGAGGAGATCACACGTGGGATAGATAAAGGGGACACAGTGGTTGTTGTACTTGGACTTTCAGAAGGCCTTTGACAAGGTGCCACATATGAAACTGCTTACCAAATTAAGAGCCCATGGCATTACAGGAAAGTTACTGGCATGGTTAGAGCATCGGCTGATTGGTAGGAGGCAGCAAGTGGGAATTAAATGATCCTTTTCTATTGGCCGTCAGGGACTAATGGGGTACCACAGGCTTTGGTGTTGGGACTGCTTTTTATGCTGTATATCAATAATTTAGATGATGGAATAGATTACAGATTAGGAGAATTGGCAAGAGAGTGGCAAATGAAATATAAGGCAGTGGAGGGCAGTGCGTTGAGAGGGAGTGAGGTTGGGACAGGAGAGAGGGGTGGTGAAGTTGAGACGGTTGATGTCTCAGCGACATTGCTTCGGCCTGCTCCTGCTGCTGATTGGGCCATGGGAAACAGCCTGAATGCCAGTGAACTCTCCTTTAAAACAAGCGTTGCCGACCTTGTTTCAGCATCTATCACAGATATTCACATTATCCTTTCCTTAACCCATCATTACTTTCTCTTGCTGGATATTGGAATCTGGAGCAACACAAAAAGTACTGGGGGAACTGAGCGAGTCAGGCAGCATTTATGTAGAGAAACAATGAATGGTCTCAAACTGAAACACCAATTATTTCCCTCCATAAATTCTGCCTGACCTGCTGAGTTTCTCCAGCGCTTTGAATGTTGCTCCTTTATTTACGGGTGCCACAGTAGTGTTACAGTTAGCATAATGCTTTACAGTACCAGCTATTAGATCCTGGTAATATTGGCACCGCTGTCTGTAAGGAGCTAGTACGTTCTTCCTACAAGCTGGTAAAAACGGCGGGGATTTTTTAAAAACACCGGGAGTGGTGGGTGTGTGGAACATCCTGCCAGGGGTGGTGGCAGGGAGGTATATGAGGGACACTTAAGAAACTATTAGATAGGCACATAGATGATTGAAAAATGAATGGCTCTGTAAAGATTCGATTGATCTTAAAGTGGATTGTAAGATTGGTACAATATCAAAGGCCATGGGCACTGCACTGTACCATTCTACGTTCTACAGTACTGTGCAAAAGTCTTAGGCACATGTGAAAAAAATCTGTAAAGAGATGATACTTTCAAAAATAATTACATGAAATGTTTCTAAATATCAAAAAATTTATATAAAGAGCACAAAACAGTAAAAATTAAATCAAATCAATATTTGGTGTGACACCCTTTGCATTTAAAATTATATCAATTCTTTTAGGTACACCGTTGTGCAGTTTTTTTTTAAATTGGCTGGTCGGTTGTTCCAAGCATCTTGGAGAACATGCCACAGTTCTGCTGCAGACTTTGACTGTCTCGTTTGCTTCTGCCTCTCCAGATAATCCCCGACAACCTCGATGAAGTTGAGATCGGAGCTCTGTGGAGGCCACTCCATCTGAAACCATGTAAAAAAATCTAGGGTGTTTTTAAGACATTTACACTGAGAGCCTGTTTCTTTTCAGTATCTCTCTCTATGACTCTACTTCCAACAGCTTTTGTTTTAATATTGGAATTTTCAGTACTGATACTGCAAGCCTGAAACGTCTCAATCAAAAAAAACACTTAACATTTTGATACTCACAGCTACTGTATAAAAACAAGAGAAAAAGGCGCCCAACTATCATAAAGATAAATATCTTTTTTTTTCTTGAGCAGCTTCTGTAATAGATGGATAGCGATCTGAACAATTAGTAAGAACAAAAATATGAGTGTGGGTTGAGGTAGATGAGTAAAACGGAGAAAGGCTGCTAATTTGCATACAGCTTTCCCAGCTAACATCACCAGGTTCACAAGATAGTGATGGAACAGCACTATCCATTTGAGACAGAAGTCACAAGTGGCCTGTCTGGCATCTTTATTTCACAACCCCTGGGTAACCTTCAGCACTTACAAGGTCATATTTCAGCCTGGCATTGTAATTATTAACTTCTCAGTGAATATTTCTGTTGCTGTGTACTGGAGTTGACCAAAGCCCATATCCCGGGGCCAGGTGTAATTCCCAACCTTGGCAACCTGAGTTTTAAGGCTTAGTCAAGGTCCTACGTGTGTTGATAGTTCTTATTCACTAGTTAGTCACTGGTAAAACCACATTTGGAGTTCTGTGTACTGCTCTGGCCTCATCGTGCACTGTCACTTGTTCAGGATTTTCCAATGGTCACCCATTTTAATTTTACTTCCCATTCCCAAATGTCCATCGCTGGCCTTCTCCTGGACTACACCACTCCCATCAGAGAGGAAGCTACGTAGCATCCGTGCCAAGGACGCCAGACACAAAACCTCAGAAACAGTTACTTTCCCCAAGCTGTAAACCTGATCAACACCTCCACCCACCAACCCACTGTGCCACATCCACAAACACCACTACGTTATCACGTCTACGTTATAGACATATAATCTATGTATATAAGCTACCTTATGATTATATTTATTGTGTTTTTATCATTGTTTTCTTTATCTTATCGTGCTTTTTGTGTGCTGCATCAGATCCAGACTAACAATTATTTTGTTCTCTTTTACACTTGTGTGCTAGAAATGACATTAAACAATCTGGAATCTAAAACCACACTGGGGCCACTCTCAGGTTGGAGAAGCAACACCTCATATTCTGACTCTGTAGCCTCCAACCTGACAGCATGAAAATCAAATTCTCTTAACTTCCAGCAATCTCTCCTTCTCCCCTTCTCTTTTTATTCCCATTCCCCATTCTCACTTCCCTCTTACCTCTCTCTTCTTGTCACCTGGTCATCACCTCCCTCTGGTGCCCTCCTCCTTCCCTTTCTGTCATGGTCCACTCTCCTCACCTATCACATTTGATCTTCTTCCACCCTTTACCTCTTCCACCTACCACCTTCCAACTTCTCACTTCATTTTCTCCCTCCCCACCCAACTACCTTCCCCTCACCTGGCTTCACCTATCACCTGCCATCTTGCACTCCTTCCCCTCCCCCCCTCCCTCCTTATTGTGGTTTCTTTCCCATTCTTTTCCAAACCCAACGAAGGGTCTTGGCCTGAAACGATGACTGTTTATTCCTCTCCATAGATGCTGCCTGACCTGCTGAGTTCCTCCAGCATTTTGTCCGTGTTGTTCTCGTTACGTGCTAGAGTAAAGACATCATTAAATTGGAGAGGGTGCAAACAGGATGTTACCAGGGCTTGGGTTATAAGAGCCAGGGAGGCTACAACTATTTTCCTAAAGCAGAGGTGATCCTTACAGATGCTTTAAAAATCAGGAGGCGCATAGATAAGCAGAATTGCCAAAGTCTCTTCCTCAGATGCAGAATTCAAAACTGGAAGATGCTTTAAGGCGAGAAGGGAAATATTTACAAAGGGCCTGAGGAGCTAATTTTTCCACACAGAGGTTGGTGACTATATGAAACATGCTGCCGGAGACAGGTATGATTATGACATTTATGCAGTTACATGGATATTAAAAGTCTTGGTGGGATATGAGTCAAATGGGATGAACTCAGGCAACTTTGTTGGCATGGGTGAATTGGACTGAACAGCCTTTTCCCCTGCTGCATAGCTCTGTGACACTATAGTCCTGTTTGAACTATGGCCAGAGACCTTTTCTTACCAGAGCACAAATGGCTAATACAAGAAGGCGTAGCCATAATTTTAAGATGGTTGGAGGAAAGTATAGGGGGATATCGGAGGTAAGTTCTTTATACAGAGGGTGGTGAGTGCGTGCAATACCCGCCAGGGGTGGTGGAACAGACAGATACATTAGGGGGATTTAAGAAATTCTTAGAGAGGTACATGGAAAAAATGGAGGGCTATGTAAGAGGAAATAACGTTAGAGTAGATTAAAAAGGTGGCCCAAGATTGTTGGCTGAAGGGCCTGTACTGTGCGGTAATGTTTTGTGTTCTATGTGGATCACCAACACTCTACAGCACCAGCTGTAATACTAGGCTACAATTCCCGCAGCTGTCCGTAAGGAGTTTCTACATTCTCCCTGTGACCATGTCAGTTTCCTCTGAATGCTCCCGTTTCTTCCCGCATTCCAAAGACATGCCAGTTAACATCAGCAAGTTGTGGGCATGCTCCGTTGGCACCAGGAGCATGGTGGAGTGCCCCAGCACATCTTAGACTGTGTTGAATGTTGCATTTCACTGCATGTTTTGCTGAAACAAATTAAGGTTAATCTCTTTAAAGTTTCTTGTGTTTTTATGTTATTAAATCCAATTAACAGCACCATCATCTGTTTGTGAATGGTTTCTGCTCCAACTGTTCTACCGCTGGGGACAGTAATACAGCTAAATCCTAAACATCTCCAATTAACTCTCTCAGAAAAGCAACACATTGACAAAACATTTGGTTACCAATCCTCACATGGATCAATGTCAATATTTTTTCTAGTAATACGTCTTGAGGTATTTAAATGGATTAAAAGATGCTGTGCAAATTCACGCTGTAACTGTTGAATTCGCAGGATAATTTAACATGCACAAACTAATTAGATCAGGGGTTAACTTTAATTCTGACTTCTATGATATACACCTCTACATCCCAGAAAGGCAAAAAGCTTGGTATTCGATTGCATGAAGCAGTATAACTACTTTCTGAAACTACTGTTTCTCCCTGGGGTTCTCATAATATCTCTCAAAAGCTGAGACATGAAATTCCTGAGAGTTGCCCAATATTTGATCAAATGTTCCAAAAACATAGGAAATATCAACTAATTTCTATCCATTTTATTAGGAATCAATGCAGATGCTACATTTCTGAACATAACAGAAATGAAAATGCCAAAACTCACTAAATTGTGAAGTCGTGTTCTCAATTTGCCAACAGTCGACACATGACACCCCCCCCCCCACCAATTCATGTGTTCCTTCGCCCAGTGGCAACTTTCTCAGCTGCTGTGTTGTGATTGTCATGGAGAGAGTCTTTTACTAAATGAGCGAGTTCTAAGTTAAGAGACCATAAGATATAGGAGCAGAATTAGACCATCAGTTCTGCTCCACAATTCCATCATGGCTGATTTATTATCCCTCTCAACTCCATTCTCTTGCCTTCCCCCCTAACTTTCCACACCCTTTCAACCTCCACTTTAAATATAGATCTTGATTCTGGATCTAGTCCTTTGAATAGAATTGACTTTATTTCTTACATCCTTCACATACAGGAGGAGCAAAAATCTTTATGTTACATCTCCATCTGTATGTGCAATGTGCAAATTATAGTAATTTGTAATAAATAGTATGTACAGTAAGATAAAGAACAGAACAGTCAATGTAGCTTAGAAATACAATTGTGTCAGCATAAATTAATCAGTCTGATGGCCTGGTGGAAGAAGCTGTCCTGGAGCCTGTTTGTCCTGGCTTTAATGCTGCGTTACCATTTCCTGGATGATAGCAGTTGGAAGAGTTTGTGGTTGGGGTGACTTGGGTCCCTAGTGATCCTTCGGGCCGTTTTTACGCAGCTGTCGCTGTAAATGTCCTGAATAATGGGAAGTTCACATCTACAGATGCACTGGGCCATCCGCACCACTCTCTGCAGAGCCCTGTGATTGAGGGAGGTACAGTTCCCATACCAGGCAGTGATGCAGCCAGTCAGGATGCTCTCAGTTGTGCTCCTGTAGAAAGTCCTTAGAATTTGGGGACTCATGCCAAACTTCTTCAACCATCTGAGGTGAAAGAGGCACTGTTATGCTTTTTTCACCACACAGCTGGTATGTACAGACCAAGTGAGGTCCTCGGTGATGTGTATACTGAGGAACTTAAAGGTGTTCACCCTCTCAACCCCAGATCCATTGATGTCAATAGGGGTGAGTCTGTCTCTGTTCCTCCTGTAGTCTACAACCAGCTCTTTTGTTTTAGCGACATTGAGGGAGAGGTGTTTTCTTCACACCACTGTGTCAGGGTGATGACTTCTTCTCTGTAGGCTGTCTCATTATTATTTGACATTAGGCCAATCAGTGTACTGTCATCAGCAAATTTAATTAGCAGATCAGAGTTTGTGGGTGGCGACACAGTCATGGGTACACAGAGAGTAAAGGAGGGGGTTTAAGATACAACCCTGGGGGGCTCCTGTGCTGACGGTCAGAGGGGCAGAGGTGAAGCTGGAGGGAATTATGGTGTTAAGTGCTGAACCGTAGTGGTGGATGGGGTGTCAGGGAGGGGTAGCACCTCAGGTGGGGGAACATGTCGCGTCCTTTTCAAGGCGGTTAGTCCACCTTTGGTCCCCACCTGGCACTCAGCTCTCACCTGTGGCTCCCCGTAGCTGTTTGCATGCGACAGCGGCCACACCCCCGGCAACGGCTTCGACAAGCCGGCTAAACCAGGTGAGGGTAGCCGACGGGTCTCAAACTCTCGGTGTGATAGGGAGTTGTCTATCCCAGCATGTGAAGACAGACTCCGGCGGATTGAGCGGACGAGACCAACGGAAGGTCCAACGGTCAAGAAGGCGGTCTCTGCAAGCGTCGTGGAACGTGTAGAGCAGGACAAGACACAGAAGACGTCCTGGTCATCCACTGCGCCTAGTCCCATCTCCAACCGTCTAGACTCTGGCTTGCCACAGGATCCAGATGGGAATTGGGAAGAGAGAGTGAGGCTGACGCTGCGCAACTCTCCCTCACTTAAATCCAAATCACGCGCTAGTCTCGACACCATCAATAATGGTGTCGAGGTCCTCATCGACATACGATGGACAAACAACACAACAACACAGTCCAAGAACAGCATTCTCACATAAGCATCCCTCTTCTCCAGATGTGCAAGGAAGGTGAGTAGAGCCGTGGCTATTGCGTCATCTGTCGGTCGGTTGTGTCAGTAGGTGAATTGTAGGGGTCCAGTGTGGGTGGTAGCAAGCTGCAGATGTAGTCCTTGACCAGCCTCACAAACCATTTTCTTATTATTGAGCTGAGTGCGACAGGACACCAGTCATTCAGACATGTTACCTTGGTCTCTTTAGGTACAGGGACAATGGTGGATGTTTTGAAGCAGGAGTGCACTCTACACTGGGCGAGGGAGAGATTAAAAATGTCTGTAAACACAACTGACAGTTGTGTCGGGCACACTCTGAGTACCCACCCTGGGATGGCGTCCGGTCCCGCAGTCCTGTGACTGTCCACTTGTGGGAAACACCCGTGTACTTCAGCCTCAGAGATGACTGAGGTGCAGGTCGTATCAGTGGCTCTCCTCGGGGGCTCAGTGTTGGCCACATCGAACCGAGCGTAAAAAAGATTTAGCTCATCTGGGAGAGAGGCAGCGCTGTTGGCAGCACCACTGCGCTTAGCTCTGAAGTCTGCAGACCTTGCCATAAGCTGCGTGTGTTGTTGGACCGTACTGGTCACAATCTTTTCAACAGCATCCCATATAGGACCTTTGTAAATCAAGTGTTACTAATAGAATGGTTATATGTCATGCAACTGCAGTAATGGGAAAGGAACAAGGGGTTCTCTCAACGTCCAGTTTAATATTCATTCCTCAGCTAGCAGCTTTCAGAAAATATATCAAATATGGAGACACAGGAGACCACAGATGCTGAAATCTGGAGCAAAATAGAAGTTGTTGGAGATAGTCATATGGTGTTTATGTGGCGTTGCATATTTAATGCTCTGTACACCCACGTTTCAGGAAGGGGAAGGAGGCAGATCACACACCACTCCTCACTGAGGGGTCAGCAGTGGAAAGGGTGAACAACTTCAAGTTCCTGTGTGTCAACATCTTCAAAGATCTAATCTGGCACAATTACAGAGAAGGTATGGCAGCGGCTAGTTTCATTAGGAATTTGGTATGTCACCTAAGGCCCGAGCAAATGTCTACAGTTGTACCGTGGATGCGCATTCTCACTGCCGGCATCACCAATGCACAGTTTCGGAAAAAGCTGTACAGGGTTGTAGACTCAGCCAGCTGCATCATGCGTACTAGCCTCCCTATTGTGATAATTATCAAGAACATCTTCAAAACATGTGGCCTCAAGAAGGTGGCACCCACCATTAAGGACCCTCACCATCCAGGACTTCTCACTACCACCATGGGAGGGAGGAGGTACAGGAGCCTGAAGACACACATTCAGTGTTTAAGGAACACACTTAAAAGTTGCTGGTGAACGCAGCAGGCCAGGCAGCATCTCTAGGAAGAGGTACAGTCGACGTTTTGGGCCGAGACCCTTCGTCAGGACTAACTGAAGGAAGATCTAGTAAGAGATTTGAAAGTGGGAGGGGGAGGGGGAGATCCAAACTGATAGGAGAAGACAGGAGGGGGAGGGATGGAGCCAAGAGCTGGACAGTTGATTGGCAAAAGGGATATGAAAGGATCATGGGATGGGAGCCCTAGGGAGACAGCATATCTACTGATGTCTACTGTAAGCCTACGGACTCTCACAGCTATCTGGACTATTCCTCTTCTCACCCTGTCTCTTGCAAAAATGCTATCCGCTTCTTGCAATTCCTCCGACTCTGCCGCATCTGCTCTCAGGATGAGGCTTTTCTTTCCAGGACGAAGGAGATGTCCTTTTTTAAAGAAAGGGGCTTCCCTTCCTCCACCATCAACTCTGCTCTCAAACGCATTTCTCCCATTTCACGCACATCTGCTCTCACCCCATCCTCCCGCCACCCCACTAGGAATAGGGTTCCCCTTGTCCTCACCTACCACCCCACCAGCCTCCGGGTCCAACATATTATCGTCCGTAACTTCCGCCACCTCCAACGGGATCCCACCACTAAGCACATCTTTCCCTCCCTCTCTCTCTGCTTTCCTCAGAGATCACTCCCTACGCAACTCCCTTGTCCATTCGTCCCCCCCATCCCTCCCCACTGATCTCCCTCCTGGCACTTATCCTTGTAAGCGGAACAAGTGCTACACATGCCCTTATACTTCCTCCCTTACCACCATTCAGGGCCCCAGACAGTCCTTCCAGGTGAGGTGACACTTCACCTGTGAGTCAGCTGGGGTGATATACTGCGTCCGGTGCTCCCGATGCGGCCTTCTATATATTGGCGAGACCCGACGCAGACTGGGAGATCGTTTCGCTGTACACCTATGCTCTGTCCACCAGAGAAAGCAGGATCTCCCAATGGCTACACATTTTAATTCCACGTCCCATTCCTATTCTGACATGTCTATCCACGGCCTCCTCTACTGTAAAGATGAAGCCACACTCAGGTTGGAGGAACATCACCTTATATTCTGTCTGGGTAGCCTCCAACCTGATGGCATGAACATTGACTTCTCTAACTTCCGCTAATGCCCCACCTCCCCCTCGTACCCCATCCAATATTTATTTATATACACACATTCTTTCTCTCTCTCTTTTTTCTCCCTCTGACTATACCCCTTGCCCATCCTCTGGGTTTCCCCCCCTCTCCCTTTTCCTTCTCCCCGGGTCTCCTGTCCCATGATCCTCTGATATCCCTTTTGCCTATCAACTATCCAGCTCTTGGCTCCATCCCTCCCCCTCCTGTCTTCTCCTATCATTTTGGATCTCCCCCTCCCCCTCCCACTTTCAAATCTCTTACTAGCTCCTCTTTCAGTTAGTCCTGACAAAGGGTCTCGGCCCGAAACGTCGACTGTACCTCTTCCTAGAGATGCTGCCTGGCCTGCTGTGTTGTGTTCACCAGCATCTTTGATGTGTGTTGCTTGAAATTCCAGCATCTGCAGATTTCCTCGTGTTTGCATTTTTAAATTCAATGTTTTAGGAACAGCTTCTTCCCCTCTGTCATCAGATTTCTGAATGAACAATGAACACATGAACTCTACCTCACTAATCTTTTTGCTCTCTTTTTGCACTACTTATTAATTTTATATTTTATCTTATTGTAATTTATAGTTTTTTTATTATATATTGCAATATATTCTTGCCACAAAACAACATATACCAGTGATATTAGACCTGATTCTGATCTGAAATCAAGAGGGGAGGATTTCGCCCAAGATGCTGTGGTAAAGGTGACCCATACAGTTCTCAATAGCAGAGGTTGCTACTGGTGTGATCTTGTAGCAAGAAACCATTGGAAACTGATCTCAGCAGTAAAGAACTCTCTCCTTGGCAACCACAACAGAGCAGCCAAGGAGGTTGCCATTGTGGATGAGGGAAAACATGGCCGATGGCGTGTATCAACTGTTGGTAAAGATAAAGGCTACGCCACGAATAACACTTCCCCACAATAAGACATGGGAGCACACAATACTGAAAGTTCAAGATGGTTCAGATAGACAGCTACCCAGTGTTCCATTGGTGGGGGTCCTATTAATGCACATCTCGCCATTGACTTGCTTGTTGTTTTACTAAAGTTAAAAATAATTGTTTCAGTATGCAGATCATTAATCAATAAGGCAGAGATGAGGATTGTACATGTTGATGATGTCATTGTGAGCACAAAGCAGGTTATGCTAAATGATTGTGGCCTACAAATGTTTTGTCCAATTTCCTGAAGGAAAAGGCTTCCTAATGTAGTAGAGTCGTACAGCATGAAAACAGGCCCTTGAGCCCAGCTGCTCCACGCCAACAAAGATACTATCTAAGACAGTTCCATTGCCCGCGTTTGGCCCATATCCCTCTAATTTTTTACTCTCCATGTACCTGTCTCAGCCATTTCCTCTGGCAGCTCGTTCCATTTATGGAACATAGTCTGGGTGAAATATTTCTTCAGATTCCCATTAATTCTCATTTCTCTCACCTTAAACCTAACCTCTAGTTCTTAGATTTCCAACAACAGGTAAAAGTCAGTGTGCATTCACCCCCATCTATGTCCCTTCATGATTTTATATACCTTAATAGTACCACCCCTCATTCTCCTACACTCCAATGAATAATGTCCAAGTCTGCTCAAACTCTCCACAACTCAGTCCCTGCAGTCCCAGCAACATGCTCATAAGTCCCTTCTGCACCCTTTCTAGCTTAATAGCAACTTTCCAATAGCGGGGTGTTCGATCCCGCTAAAATGTGCTCAAGCCACTTCCCTGGTTTAATAGTTTATATCTCCTTTTCTATTAAACAAATGGCAGACAAACATTAAAAGTATGAAAGAAAGGTTGAAATTGCCTCCTTCATAAGTAAACATGGAAGTCATGGCTCATATTAATAAGACCATAACACATAGGAGCAGAATTAGGCCATTCAGCCCATCGAGTCTGCTCCGCCATTCCAGCATGGCTGATTTATTATCCCCCTCAACCCCATTCCCGTCTTTTCCCCATAACCTTTGACTCCCTTAAAAATCAAGAACTTATCAACTTCCACTTTCAGTATACCCAATGACATGGCCTCACAGCTGTCTGTGGCAATGAATTCCAGAGATTCTCCACCCTCTGGCTAAAGACATTCCTTCTCTCCTCTGTTTTAAATGGATGTCCGTGAGGCCGCGACCTTGGATCCTAGACTTCCCCACTACAGGAAAGGCCTTTCCCATGTCCATTCTATCTAGACTTTCCATTACTCAACGTAATCTGCAATTTTAGTGCAACTTTCTCCCATGAATGTCTCTCTCCAAAAGGTTCAGCTTTGACCAGAAAGCTTCAATCGCCTCGTACATGTCCGCAAAAGTGTGGTTGTTGCCTTGTAATTGCAGATTATGTTGATTTAGATGAGATATGTTGTCACACAAAAAAAGAACACGTGCCATCACCTTGTTGTCACTTAAAAACCTCTTAAATCCTTGGACTTTTTGGCTCTGTAGGCTGGATACAAATGAAACAAGCTCATCGTGCAGGTCGCACACCCTCTCCAACACACGGCCTTTGCTCAGCCAGCAAACACCATTATGCAGCAAAAGATCTTTGTGTTCCACTGACATTTCCTCCAGCAATGCTCTGAAAAGGCGATGGTGCAGACTAGAACTCTTGTGAGCAAGATTTACCAGTCTCGTCACAGTATCTATCGCCTCTTTCATTTCCCCACACAGTTTAGTGCACAACACTGATTTGTGAATAATGCAATGAAATGCCAAGAGTGCTGGGTTAACAGCAGCAAACCTGCTTACCAACGGTGACAACGGACACAATTCTGCTCATATCCAAGCCATTCTTCTCAAAGAACTGTGTCAATCATTAAAAATTATTTCCCAGTTGAGCGCCCAGGCAGAGGAGGCAAACAAAGTAGCTCTTCCCAAAAGGTCTTCCCATCAAACAATCTTGCGAACACAGACAGCTCTTCCATATCCGTTCGGCCACAGGACGAGTCTATGGCTAGTGATATGGCTTCTGCTTTTTCCAAATCGGTGCGTAGATTGGAACAACACTCCCCTGCTAAAACTTCTACTCTTCTTGTTGCCGTGTTAGCCGACAATGGCGCCGTCTTTAATAGCTCCACAACCGTTTTCTTCGTTTTCTCATCATCACTTAAAACTTCGCCAACCATACCAATTGCACACGTTTTAATCAACTCAGCATCAGCGAATGGCTCCTTAGCTTTGGCAAGATTCCATGACACGTGCAATGATGCAGCTGTTGTGTTCTCTCGTGCAGATGTTGACTTACAGATAGTAGAAACGGAGTGCTTGTATGATGTTATCATATTAGCAATTTTGTGTTTGCGTTGATCTGATTTTGTAGGGTAGTTGGCATTAAAACTGGCAGCATGCATAGTGTTGAAATGCCACTTTAGATTTTCTGATTTGCAGACAGTTACGGACTGCATGCATATTAAGCATGTCGGTTTAGCAATGGTGTGGTCCGGTAAAATAAAACAAAACTGATCAGTCCAGTCAGATTTGAACTGACAGTTTTCCTGGTCGACTTTGTTGGTTCGTGCCGCTGTCTAGTCGAGGTCCGTAGAGAGCACGCAGTAGGTGGCTACAGGTCAAGTGTACGGTGTGGGATGAGGTTAAAATAAATTAGAGCAGCGCGCGCTTTATTTACATGTTATGACAAGTGCGTTCACGTAAGTGCCAATGGGTTGGCGCGGTCCAGACACTTGGTTCTCATGGTCCGGACCTGGCCCACAGTCCGCCTATGGGGGTTATCTGCTGTATGGAGCAACAGAGGAATTGGTGGGACTTTCATTTCGAAATAGTGGAAAATTTATCAAAATGTCAAGAACAAATATTTTACAAAGAAAAGAAATTATAGTGTATGCCCCCTTTAAAATGTATGTTTTTTAGTGCTGCAGGGTGTTTCATATACTGCTATATTTTTCAGAGTACATCCATGCCTTTTCATATCTTTAATGGTTTCAGACAGGAAGCCCTTCTCAGAAATGGGAAAAAAAATTCTAATCCATCACACTAACATTCTGTACTGAAAATTCTCCAAAAAAATATACACTAGCAATCAAAGATGTCATTCATAAAATTGTGCATGGATTACAGTTCAGAATACATGCAGTTACAGTAGATATTCAATTAATATTAATATGAATTATCTGTAAACAGGGAAACAGATAACATGTTATTGAGCTGAAACATTAATTTTGTCTCTCTTTTTCCTTCCACAGATGTTAGCTGAACAGCTGAGAACTTAAAGCATTGTCAGTTTTGCTTTTCAGTGTCTTTTAGTTGCAGAATTTTGGAAGGTGAGTGGGTTTAGGAAATGGTAGGTTATAAGACCATCAGATATAGGAGCAGAAGTAGGCCATTCAACCCATTGAGTCTGCTTCGCTATTCAATCATGGGCTGATCCAATTCTTCCAGTCATCCCCACTCCCCTGCCTTCTCCCCATACCCTTTGATGCCCTGGCTAATCAAGAACCTATCTATCTCTGCCTCAAATGCACCCAGTGACTTGGCCTCCATAGCTGCTCATGGCAACAAATTCCACAGATTTACCACCCTCTGACTAAAGTAATTTCTCCGCATCTCTGCTATAAATGACGTCCTTCAATCCTGAAATCGTGCCCTCTTGTCCTAGACTCCCCTGCCATGGGAAATAACTTTGCCATATCTAATCTGTTCAGGCCTTTTAACATTTGGAATGTTTCTATGAGATCCCCCTTCATTCTCCGGAACTCCAGGGAATACAGCCCAAGAGCTACCAGACATTCCTCATACGGTAAGCCTTTCATTCCTGGAATCATTCTTGTGAATCATCTCTGAACCCTCTCCAATGTCAGTGTATCCTTTCTAAAATAAGCAGCCCAAAACTGCACACAACACTCCAAGTGTGGTCTCACGAGTGCCTTATAGAGCCTCAACATCACATCCCTGCTCTTATATTCCATACCTCTAGAAATGAATGCCAACATTGTATTCAGCTTCTTCACCACCGACTCAACCTGGAGGTTAACCTTTAGAGAATCTTGCAGAAGGACTATCAAGTCCCTTTGCATCTCTGCATTTTGAATTCTCTCCCCATCTAAATAATAGTCTGCCTGTTTATTTCTTCCACCAAGGTGCATGACCATACACTTTCCAACATTGTATTTCATTTGCCGCTTCTTTGCCAATTCCCTTAAACCATCCAAGTCTCTCTGCAGGATCTCTGTTTCCTCAACACTACCCGCTCTTCCACCTATCTTTGTATCATCGGCAAATTTAGCCACAAATCCATTAGTCCCATAGTCCAAATCACTGACATACATCGTAAAAAACAGCGGTCCCAACACCGACCCCTGTGGAACCCCACTGGTAACCGGCAACCAGGTAGAATAGGATCCCTTTATTCCCACTCTCTGTTTTCTGCTGATCAGACAATGCTCCACCCATGCTAGTAACTCCCCTGTAATTCCACTTCACACTATCCACCTGTAAGATCAGGACACTGGGAGAGGCTGCTCATCTTGGCTTCTTCTTGCCAAACACTCAGCTGGAATTCAGGATTTTCTGCCTATGGTCAAGTCATTGCTTGCACCCCTCTCCACCTTGTGATCTCTCCAGCAGCTGGATATCCAATTCAAGTGGACCCATGTGATCAAAAATACCCCATTCTTTGGATTGGATAACAAGCTGTACCAGCTTGTTTTTAATTGGAAACATTCCTTTCCCTTCAATGGATTTTTATGAAAACAAAACTCAAGGTGCAGTGTATAACTCATAGGCCATCTGCTTTGCTTTGTTATGTCCTTTCTGTTACGTCTGAGTTGGATATGACTCACATTAGACTTCTCTGCTTCAGCTAGTCTGCAGACTTGGAGTAAGAAACACTGTCTCAGATCTTATGATATCTATTACTATCTCTTCATTCAGTTAGTCCTGCCAAAGGGTCTCGGCCCGAAACGTCGACTGTACCTCTTCCTAGAGATGCTGCCCGGCCTGCTGTGTTCACCAGCAACTTTGATGTGTGTTGGGTCAAGTAGCATGGTGGGATGGTCAGCTTTTTCGGGTCAAGACTACATCCTGATGCAGGGTCTCGATTCAAACTTGAAATGGTGACAATTTCTTCCTCTTCCATGACAGATGCTGCTCGACCCGCTCCGGCAGTTTTTGCCTCCAGATTCCAGTGCCTCTCATCTCCTGTGTCCCTCATCTGAACCAAGGACTCACCTCTATGTGAAACTTCCAAAATAGCGAAATACCTAAGGGAGCGCTGGCCAGACGCATCTCGGCAAAGGCGGCAGATATTTGGGCCACCATGTCCATATTGATCAAAAACATCTATGTGACTTAACTTCACCATCCTAGTTCTAGATCTGAGGCCTCGTAATTTCGGCATACCAAATGCCCGACCACATATAGAAACATAGAAACATAGAAAATAGGTGCAGGAGTAGGCCATTCGGCCCTTCGAGCCTGCACCGCCATTTATTATGATCATGGCTGATCATCCAACTCAGAACCCCGCCCCAGCCCTCCCTCCATACCCCCTGACCCCCGTAGCCACAAGGGCCATATCTAACTCCCTCTTAAATATAGCCAATGAACTGGCCTCAACTGTTTCCTGTGGCAGAGAATTCCACAGATTCACCACTCTCTGTGTGAAGAAGTTTTTCCTAATCTCGGTCCTAAAAGGCTTCCCCTCTATCCTCAAACTGTGACCCCTCGTTCTGGACTTCCCCAACATCGGGAACAATCTTCCTGCATCTAGCCTGTCCAATCCCTTTAGGATCTTATACATTTCAATCAGATCCCCCCTCAATCTTCTAAATTCCAACGAGTACAAGCCCAGTTCATCCAGTCTTTCTTCATATGAAAGTCCTGCCATCCCAGGAATCAATCTGGTAAACCTTCTTTGTACTCCCTCTATGGCAAGGATGTCTTTCCTCAGATTAGGGGACCAAAACTGCACACAATACTCCAGGTGTGGTCTCACCAAGGCCTTGTACAACTGCAGTAGTACCTCCCTGCTCCTGTACTCGAATCCTCTCGCTATAAATGCCAGCATACCATTCGCATAAAGTGGAGGTTGGTAGTTTCTTGATTAGTAAGGGCTCAAAGGTTATGGATAATGCAGGAGAATAGAGTTGAGAGGGAAAATAAATCATCCATGAACGAATGGTGGAGCAGTTTCGATGGACAAATGGCCTAATTCTGCTCCTATTTTTTGAATGGTGTTATGGTTCCATCCTTTCCTTACATTTACTGAATTTGAAACTCAACTCTACTTCCCGTCACTGCCAGCTTCCACACTGATATTCTTTACTCCTATCAGCAATGAACAGTGCCAGGAGCACGGTGCACAAGCCACTGTAGAGTGGTGTGGTTTCAGCTCAGCACATCATGGAAACCAGCCTCCCCTCTAATGATTGGCCATACTTCTCACTGCCTCAGTAAAGCAACCAGGATAATCAAAGACCCCACCAACCCCGGACACTCTCCCTTCTCCCATCGGGCAGAAGACACAAAAATCTGAGATCACATACTACCAGGCTCAAAGGCAGCTTCTGTCCCACTCTTGAATGAACCTCTTGTATTATCACAATCTACCTCAATATGACCTTACCTGCACTGCACTTTCTCTGTAGCTTCTATACTAGGCACATCTTCTCTCACCCCGATTCTCTACTTTCCATAGGGATTGGTCTCCACATAACTCCTTTGACCACTCATACCTCCCCAATGATCTCCCTCCTGGTACTTGTCTCTGCAAGAGTGACAAGTCCTACAGCTCCTCCCTCACTACCACTCAGCATCCCAAAAAGTCCCACCAGGTGAGGTGACACTTCAGCGGCAAGTCTGTCTGGGTCATTTTTGTATCCAGCGCTCCTGGTGCAGCCTGCTCTACACCTGTGAGACCTGACGTAGATTAGGGGATTACTCTATCAAGGGCCTGCGCTCTGTTCGGAAGAGGGGCGATTTCCCTTTAGCCACCCATTTCAATTCAACGTCCCCATTCCCATATGTCAGTCCATGGCCTTCTCTGCTGCCATGATGTAGTCACACTGAGGTTGGAGACACAGCAACTCATATTCCGTCTGGATAACTTCCAACTGATGGCATGAACATCGATTTCTCAAACGTCTGGTAATTTCTATTCACCACCCCCCCCCACCCTGCCCCCAGCTCTCAATTTCCATTCCCAATTCTGGCTTGACTCTTACCCTTTCTTCTCTCCTAATCTGTCCAGCAATTCTCTCTGGTGCCTCTCCTATTATATTTTGTAACTCCAGAAACTAATAAAAGAAACGTGGCAGACTGGGTACACTCGTGTACTTGGTTTACTATCCTTGTGCACACATATGATACGGTGCTATTCACGTACTTCTTACATATAACTCATAATGCATTATGTAGACAAACAACGAATGCTTGATCAAAGAATATATATATAATATTACTCAAATATTAAATACACAAACCGCCTCCCTGCTTAGCTATAAACTCCAACTCAATATAGAATGCAGCTGAACATATACTATATATAACATGTTATATAATACAACTACTATAAACATAGAAGATAGAAATCTACAGCACATTACAGGTCCTTCGGTCCACAATGTCATGCTGACCATGTAACCTATTCCAAAAGCTGCCTAGAATTTCTCTAGTGCATAGCCCTCTATTTCTAAGCTCCATGTACCTATCTAAGGCTCCGTCCACACTACGCCAGATAACTTTGAATACGCCGGTTTTGAGTAAAAATGACAGGCGTCCACACTAAGCGTTTTTCAAAATATCTCTGTCCACATTAGACGGATATTTGGGCGAATCTCCTCCTACTGGGCATGCGCAGGACACACAGAAAACAAGCGAAGAGGAAACAAAATACTTGGTGCGCATTTGTCCAGCTACAGAGTAGAAAAACTTAAAAGGAATTGCTCTTGGCTCTCGTACAGGAGGACTTAAAACTAAAAAAAAACAAATACTGGAGCATATGGAGGCAACCGATAGGGAGTTCACGGACAGTATGACCCGGCTGACGACGAACATTGAAAAACTGACTAACTCTGTTGCATTAATAAAGCACCTTGTTAAATGTATAAAATGTCTGCATTGGTGTTATCTTGTATTTCCATACAATGTTACATTAGGCTGTTACACGTCTATTGTCAGAGAAGTACTTGCATAAATAGATAAACCACCTTCATACAAGCAAGGACAGAAAACAGGGCAAAGTGAGTATACTTATTTATTCAGTAAGCTATGGGTCAAAGTATTTGGTGCGTACATTTCTAACTCTTCTGGCTTCAGTCTCATTGCCGTTTGTTCTGAAATTGTTAGGTTCTGTGAAGCGCAGAATCAAATATCGCTGTGATGATTGTACACTCTAGTATCAATCGTTTGGCGACAATAAAGTAGTAAAAAGAAGAATAAGAAGAAGAAAACAATGAAATGCCACGCTGTCGCCATCTGTTTCAGCACGTCACGACAGCTGTTTTAAAAAGCTCCGGTTACCCCGTACACACTGTAACGGATATTAGGCGTTTCCAGATTTATTCACTCTGGAGATCATTTCTGAAAATCTCCGTTTTCAGGGGCTGAAAATGCCGTTTCAGTGTGGACGGAAGGTCAAAACGAAGAGAAAAAGCTTCATTTTCAAAATTATCTGGCATAGTGCGGACGTAGCCTAAGATTCTCTTAAAAGACTCTATTCTATCCGCTTCCACCGCCACCGCCAGCAGTGCATTCCAAACACCCACCACTCTCTGTGTGAAAAACTTACCTCTGACATTCCCTTGGTATCTATTTCCAAGCACCTTAAGACTATGCTCCCTCATTTTAGCCATTTCAGCCCTGGGAAAAAGCCTCTGACTATCCACACGATCAATGCCCCTCATCATCTTGTATACCTCTATCAGGTCACCTCTCATCCTCCATTGCTCCAAGGAGAAAAGGTCAAGTTGACTCCATCTATTCTCATAAGGTATGCCCTCCAATCCAGGCAACATCCTTGTAAATCTCCTCTGCATGCTCTCTATAGTATCCATATCTTTCCTGTATATAGGTGACCAGAACTCCAAGTGCGATCTAACCGAGGTCTTATATAGCTGTAACATTACCTCACAGCTCTTGAACTCAAGACACCTAAAGCATATTAATAAATTTTACAAGTAAATTTTATGTTGTCCCATTCAGGCCTAAAAATTTAATCACTGTGGAAGATCACTTACTCTTGTGAGGTAACATCTTTCCTGACATTGGGGGTGGGGGGAGATGTGGCTGCGAAGCAAGCTCAGGTTCTGGGGCCTCCTCTGTGGAATCTCATTGTCTCTGCTCTCCTCAACTGATCAAGTTGGTACCAATCTCCAGTGTCTCTGGAAGTGGCCCAGTTCTATCCTTAATCATGCAGTACCCACTTTTGATCACCTCTGTAGTGGCAATGGCCGGGCCTGTTTGTTCACGAGTGAAATATTGAACATCCTTGTTTGAGGATCCCTCAATTTGTCTCAGCTGTTTGTCCTGCATACTCCTTCTGAAATTGGGTTTGGGACAGCATAGCTGGTGAGTGGTTGGTTGTGGAGTGTGCTGCATTGATAAGTACAAGGAGGAAGTTGGTGAGCTTCTGATTCAGTGTTAGTGTAGTGTGTTCTGCTGAACTGCTCACAGTGCATTCTTTGGACTCTAGACAAACCTTTCTACAAAGCCATTTGTAGCTGGGTGGTACAGTGCAGATGTAATATGTCTTATTCCATTCATTTTCAGGAATGACTGAAACTGTTCCACTACACACTATGGTCCATTGCCACTGCCACTAACTAATTGTTCTGGAACACCAGCCCTTGAGAGGAGGCTTCTCGAGAGGAGCCCATCAACAGTGTGAGCCTCAGGACTCACACCACCCTGGTTCAGGAACAGTTATTACCCCTCAATCATCAGGCTCTTTAAGTTCACTTGCACTTCACTGAACTGTTCTCACAACTTTCTTTCAAGGACTCTTCATCTCATGCTCTCGATATATATTGTTGTTTATTTTTCTTTTTGTATTTGCACAGTTAGTTGTCTTTTGCACACCGGTTGTCACCTGTTGATACAATCTTTCATTGATCCTAATATGATTATTGGATTTATTGAGTTTGCCCACAAGAAAATGAATGTTAGGGTTGTGTATGGTGACACATATGTACTTTGGTAATAAATTTACTTTGAACTTTGCTGTAGTGTTTGATGTTTTATTTTCCACACATGCTGCCTGATCTACTGTGTGTTAGTTTAAATTTATCTTTACTTTTAGCTGTACAGTAACAAGGCAAGAGTTCTCACTGTCAGGATGTGCAGAAGGCAAGAGGATGTGCAAGATCAAAATATAATTGGCTTTAATTTTGTCCGGAGTCTTATTATCCATGTGTCTTAATGATTGCTATGTTTTGCATGGCCATGCAGTTTAATTTATATACCATCTTTGTAGAACCTTAATTCATTACGATACATCTTCATTGCACGTTTGTTCCCATGTGGTTCGTGGCAAATGTAGGCTGCTGACTACAATACATTCAGTGGCCACTTTATTAGCAACAGGAGGTATCTAATAAAGTGGCCACTGGGTGTATGTTCCTACTGTTCAGCTGTTGTAGCCCATGCATTTCAAGGTTTGACATATTGCGCATTCAGAGATGCTTTTCTGTATACCAATTGTTGCAACATGTGGTTATTTGAGACACTGTCCTCTTCCTGTCAGCTTGAACCAGTTCTGGTCATTCTTGTCCAACCTATCTCATTAGCGAGATGTTGCTCACTGGATGTCTTTTTGTCATTTGCACTATTCTTTGTAAACTCTAGCCACTGTTGTGCATGAAAATCCCAAGAGATCAGCAGATTCTGGGATACTCAAACCACCCTCTCTGGCACCATCAATCATTCCATGGTCAAAGTCACTTAGATCATATTTCTTCCCCATTCTGATCTTTGGTCTGGACAACAACTGAACCTCTTGACCATGTGTGCATGTTTTTATGATTGAAGTGCTGCCACATGATTAGCTGATTAGATATTAGCATTAGCAAACAGATGTACAGGTGTACCTGATAGAGTGGTTATTGAATATATATACCCACATTCTTTTACACTGAGAAAAAAAATTTTACACCATGCCTACTGCTTCCTTCTTAGAGCAGAGTACTGCTGATTTGCTAGGAACAAAGGCAGAGCAATTGTGGGAAGCCAGCAGACCACTTTCATGAAAACGCTCCTTTGATCCCATAACCATTTTTGAAGATGAGTGCCATTTCAAAGTAGGCATGGTGGCACCTCTAATTTCTTAAAAGTTTCTGCAGATTTGACACATCATCTAAATCTTTGACCAACTTCTACAGATGCACAGTAGTCAGTATTCTGAATGATTGCATCATGGCCTGGTATTAGTGTATACAGCCCAGCCGATCACAGGAAAAGGCCTCCTGTGATTGAACACATCTACAGTTAGCACCACCACAATTAAGCAGCTCCTATCATTAAGGACCCCCACCATTCAGTCCATGCTCTCTTCTCATTGTTGCCATTGGGAAGGAGACACAGGTCCCACACCACCAGGTTCAGGAACAGTTATTACCCCTCAACCATCAGGCTCCTGATGCAGTGTGGTTAACTTTACTCACTACAACAGTGAACTGATTAGTGAACACAGCCAATGGATTCCCTTTCAAGAACTTGGCAACTCGTGTCCTAAGTATTATTTATTTACTTAATTAGTTATTATTATTAGTTTCATTTCTGTATTTGCACACTTTGTCTTATTTTCCACATTGGTTGTTTGTCAGTCTTTATGTGTAGTTTCTCATCAATTCTATCGTAGTTTGTTGTTCTACTATGAATGCCTGCAAGGAAATGAATCTCAAGGCAGTATCTGGTGACGTATACATACTTTGATGATAAAGGTACTTTGAACTTTCATAGATCTGCAATCCCCAAGCATGGCACCATGTATCAGTCGATAATCAGTATGTGCCCAGTTAGCCTCAATATGAATATGAGGAATAGGAGCAGGTATAGGCCCACAGACTAGCCCAGTCTGCTCGGCTGTACACTCATACAGTGTGGAAACAGGCCTTTTAGCCCAATTCGTCTGTAAAGTACACTGCCATTCAACAAGATCATGCCTGATGCAACCTTGGCCTCAACACCACTTTCCCACCCTCTCCCGTTCCCCCTTGACTCCATTGTAAGTTAAAAATCTATCAATCCTTATGTGCAGTGACTCTGCCTCAGAATCCGAATCAGATTTAATACAGTATATCGTGAAAATTATTGTTTTGCAGCAGTACAGTGTAATACATAAAAATACTAAAACTACAATAAGAGATATATATTTAACAATTAAATTAAATATGTAGTTTAAAAACAGAAAAAATAGTGAGGTAGTGAGCTGAGATCAGCTTCCTATGGTTTCTCACTGCAAGGTAACAGCAGCTGCAACCTCTGCCATCAAGAACTGTACAGGTCACCTTTACCACAGCATCTGGAGTGAAAACTCCCCCTCATGATTTTGTTTTAGAGGTATAGTTTCATGATTTTTCAGAGGCCCCCCGTTTAGTACTAAATACTTCCCCCATTTAGCACATTAAATAAAAGTAAACTCCATTGTCCAGGTGTGATATTTTTGTGGCATTGTGCTATGCCTTAGATATCACCTGTGTTGTAATCAGATTTGAGCTTATCGTCGACATATGTTGTGAAATGTGTTGTTTTGCATCAGCAGTACAATACATAAAAATACTATATGCTGCAATAAGAAATGTAAAAAATAAGTAGTGCACAGAGCAAAATAATGAGGTAGTGCTCATGGGTTGGTTCACTGCGTATTCAGAAATCTGATGTTGGAGGGGAAAAAGCTGTTCCTAAAACATTGAGTGTGTCTCTTCAGGCTCTTGTACTCCTCTCTGATGGTAGTAAGAAGAGAACATGTCCTGGGTGATGGAGGTCCTTAATGAGGGATGCCATCTTTTGGAGCCATTGCCTTTTGAAGATGTCTTCTATGCTGGGGAGGGTAGAACCCATGATGGTGCTGCCGAGTTTGCAAGCCTCTGCAGCTCTTTCCAGTCCTGCTGCATTCAAGTCCAGTGCAGAGGAATCCACACAAAATGCTGGAGGAACTCAGCAGGCCAGGCAGCATCTATGGAAAAAAAGCACAGTCGATGTTTTGGGCCGAAACCCTTCGGCAGGACTGGAGAAAAATGCTGAGGAGTAGATTTGAAAGCTGGGGGGGAAGGGTGAGAAACGGCAGGCGATATACAAGAGGCCACACTGTGAACCGACGTTGATTGGGAGACCGCTTTGCCGAGCATCTACGCTCCTCCGCCAGAACAAGCAGGATCTCCCAGTGGCCATCCATTTTATTTCCACTTCCCATTCCCATATGTTCATCCATGGCCTCCTCCACTGTTGGGATAATGCCACACTTAGGTTGGAGGAACACCGCCTTGTATTCCGTTTGGGTAGCCTCCAACCTGACAGCATGAATATCGATCTCTCAAACTTCCAGTAATGCCTCCACCACCCCCTCCCCATTTCCCATTCCCTTGACCCTCTCTCATGTTACCTCCTTGCCTGCCCATCGCCTCCATCTGATGCTCCTCCTCCCCCACCTTCTTCTTTCTTCCATGGCCTGTCTCTTTCACCAATCAACTTCCTAGCTCTTTGCTTCATTCCTCCCCCCCCCCAAGTTTCACCTATCACCTGGCATTTCTCTCCTCCCTCCCCCCCAGCTTTCAAATCTACACCTCACTTTTTTTCTCCAGTCCTGCTGAAGGATTTCAGCCCAAAACGTCGACTGTGCTTTTTTTCCATAGATGTTGCCTGGCCTGCTGAGTTCTCCAGCATTTTGTGTGTGTTGCTCAGGTTTCCAGCATCTGCAAATTTTCTCTTGTTTTCAGAGGAATCCACGTTGACATTCCAGCACAGCAGTGAGAGAATGCCATCTTTCAGATGGATGTTAAACAGCAGCCCACACAGGTTTTCTAAGCTAGATGTTCATAATTCCATGTCAAAGATTCAGTGAAGACATGTGAGTTTATCTAAGGTGTCCTGGCTCCTGTATACCTCCTAACCATCATCATCAAATGATGATTTAATTCATCACGTGCACATCTCTCCCCACCATCAGCAGCAAAATGGTAACATCTATTATCACAGTACCCTGTGCCAAGGTCAAGCTATCTTCTGGCAGCTACCATTGAGCAGGAGGCACAGAAGCCCACACTACGTGGTGACTTTTGACCACAAGACCTAGGAGCAGATTAGGCCATTCAGCCCAAGTCTGCTCTGCCGATTGACCATTGCTGATCTATTTTCCCTTTCAACCCCTCTTTTGGATCAGATATTCCACTAATGAACCCCTCTCGGATAAATGTAGCCGATTTCACAGGAGAGTCCCGGACGTCCGCTAATATTTAATCCTCAGTTAACTTAGGAGTACAGAGCAAATTTATTTATTTTTTATCGTCTGTCGGAGATTGCCATGCACAAATTTTCTGCTATGCCTCCCAGATTTTAATACTAATTGCATTTGTAGTTAGCTACAAGGCAGAGCACAAGGAACAGCATAAAACTCTTTCTAAACTGAGGGTGAACGAAATAGGCTTCCTCAGGGCATATAATCGCTTCTTTATTAAACTGTAGCCTCCCGGACACATCGAGGAAAATATGTGGCCGTTCTCAGCCGATATGAAGAGACGACACTGGCAGTAAAATGTTAGTGCTGTAGAAAGAGTATTCCGCTGACGAATGTTCATGCACACGTAAACACACACACACACGTTGCGAAAGACAAGCAAACTATTGTAAAGCAAGCACAGAAACACAACCCAAAGACGGAAGCGTTTGGCTTTGGCGTCTCCTCCCGTCATGATCACGGACAAGCAATAACAAAAGGCGGTTCATTTATTTAATTTTCCCCCTCTCCGCAGAACCTTGGCGGTGTTTACCGTAATTAATCTGGACCCACCCTGATCTCCTACAACTTCCAAAAGATACAATATGAATGAAAACGATGATATTTCAGGAAAATACAGCGAATATTCTAAATCTGAAGCAACGAAAGTACCAGCGCAACAGTCACATGTTTCAACAGATAAAAACTTGTCCGGTGTCTCATTACAGTCTGCGTTACCTCGGCAATGCTGGCGGATGGAGCCTGCGCCTCTCTCCTACGGAAACATGACGGCGAGAAGTTCTCCACTGTAACCTTTACCTCGACGCCGGCCCTGGGAAAAGTAGCGAGCAGCGGCTCTCCCCGCACGCTACTCTCAGCCCTCGGGTTGCTTCATGCGACCGAAGCAACAGCTCCGCCCCGCTTCGCTTATCATTCCATATGTGTGAGATGTCGCCAGCGACATACTCCTCTCGCCGCCCTCCTCCCGCCACCCCGCGGCCGCAGAGAAAACCCGCGTCGATCATATCGACCGGGCAAATATTGAGAGATAGGCCGCCTCATCTTGGCAGTGTGTCAAGCGGGAACAATCGCTTTCCTTTCAGGAAGGGGAATTTCTAAAAGTGTAATTTCCAAACTTAATCGTACGTCATTCTAAGGAACTTCGGGTTCGTTGTATGCAATATTTGTTATCCTTCCAAATGAGTGAGGGCAAAGTGGATAAAATCATAAATGGCCTGTATCAGACTGTGTAGCGCGCACAAAACGCTGGTCAGGCGGCAACTATGAAAAGGAATAAACAATCGACGTTTCCGGCGGAGACCCTTCGATCAGGATTGGAAAGGAAAGGGGAAGAAGGCGGAGGGAGGGAAAGGAGTACAAAGTGGCCAGGTGAAGGGGAGGGAATGTGAGGGCAGTGGGTATGAAGTGAGAAGCTGGGAGGTGATAGGTGGAAAAACAAGGGATCTGGTAGAAAGATGAGTGAACCATTGGTGAAAGGGAGGGAGGAGGGTTTGCACCTGGTTCGGCTGGTACTATGCACGCCATCCCAGTGGAGACATGATGGCTTTCCCTTCAGCTGGTGTAATGGAAGTGTCTGGAATGTATTCTGTGAAAGTTTAAAATAAATCAAAAAAGGGGCGAAAATGAATTGGGGAAAAATTGTTATTTGATGTCTAATTACCAAATTGCGAATATGTAGGATGGATTCCCTGGCAGAGGAAAAAATTGGGATAAACATTGGTCCTAGAGGCTTTGAGGCAGGTCTGCCACAGATGGGAGAGCAGGATAGTAGAGTGGGTTGTATGTGTGAGTTTGCTGTGCAGAAGAGATGTGCTGGTATTAGAGGGGATTCAGAGGAGGTTCAGGAGAATGATCCATGAATGGAAAAGGTAAACATATGAGGAGCATTTAACAGCTCTGGGACTGTACTCACTGAAGTATAGAAGAATGAGAGGGGATCTCATTCAAACCCATTGAATATTGAAAGACATACATAGAGTCAAAGTGGAAAGATTGTTTCCAATAGTGAGAGGTTTCAGGACCTGAGGGCACAGCCTCAGAATACAAGAATGTCCTTTTAAAATGGAGATGAGAATGAATTTCTTTAGCTACACGGTGCTGAATCTGTAGAATTCATTGTCACAGATGGCTGTGGAGGCCAAGTTACTGGATGTATTTAAAACGGATGTTGATAGATTCTTGATTAGTAAGAGTCAAGGGGATGAAGACAGGCAAGTGGGGTGAGAGGGATAATAAATCAGCCATGATCGAATGGCAGAGCCAACTCAATGGGCTTAATTCTGCTCCTATGTCTTATGCTTTTATGGTTATGAACAAATGTGAGAGGATGGGAGTCTTCTCAATTCACTGGGATGAATGCATTAGGCACACACCAGTAATCCACATTGTAATCTCACCTGGTTGTATGGTGGAAGAAGCTGGAGGTAATGGTGGACAGCTGTTACAGTCTGTCCAGTAGAACATATTCCCAAGTCCATGGTTCTGACGCTGTTGGACACAGCTTCATAGAGGATGCCAACTTCAGTCACCTCAACTCTGAACAAATTCCACAACTTATGGACTCACTTTCAAGGACTTCGTAACTCATGTTCTCGGCAGTATTTATTTATTTACTTACTTATTATTTACATCTTTATTTATTTATTCTCTGTTTTCTATATACTTGTTTGTTTATTGATCCTACTGTATTTCTCTGTTCTACTATGAATGGCTGCAAGAAAATAAATCTCAAAATTGTATTTGTTGACATAAATGTACTTTAATAATAAATTTACTTTGAACTTTTGTTTGTAATCCTCTCCATCAACCCTCAGAATTTGACACAGTTAGTCTTGGTTTATTATTATTGTAACATGTACCAAGATACAGAGAAAAGCTTCTTTTGCATAATTTATCCCTCTAGTTTTATCCCTTCCTACCTACGTCCTTGACACCTCGCACACTCTGGACCTTTTCAATTACTTCAGGTTCCCTGACCGCCATCATCGTATTTTTACCATGGATGTCCAGTCCCTATACACCTCAGCCCCCACCAGAAAGACCTCAAAGCTCTTCGTTTTTTCAGGACACCGGACCTAACCAGTTCCCTCCACCATCACTCTCCTCTGCCTAGCGGAATTTGTCCTCACTCTCAATAATTTCTCCTTTGTCTCCTCCTACTTCCTTCAAACAACAGGAGTCGCTTGGGTCCCAGCTATGCCTACCTGTTTGTCAGCTACGTGGAACGGTCTGTGTCCCAAGCCTACACTGGTGACCGTTCTGCACTCTTCTTATGCAACATTGACGACTGCATTGGTGCAGCTTCCTGCAGCCATGCTGAGCTCACCACCTTCATCCACTTTGCCTCAAGCTTCCAACCTGCCCTCAAAATTCACCTGGTCCATTTCCAACACCTCCCTTCCCTTTCTCGATCTCAGTCTCTATCTCCGGAGACAACTTATCCATCAATGTCTATTACAAACCCACAGACTCTCACAGCTACCTGGACTACACCTCGTCCCACCCTACTACTTGTGAAAACGCCATCCCCTTTTCTCAATTCCTCTGTCTCCACTGCATCTGCTCTCAGGATGAGACATTACATTCTAGAACAAAGGAGATGTTGTCCTTTTTCAAAAGAGGGGCTTCCCTTCCTCCACTATCAACATTGCCCTCAACCACATCTCTTCCATTTCACGCATGTCTGCTCTTACCCCATCGTCCCCCCACCCTACCAGGGATAGGGTTCCTCTTGTCCTCAGTATCACCTCACCACCCTCCACGTCCAGCACGTAATCCTCCAAAACTTCCGCCACCTCCAATGGGATCCCACCACCAAGCACATCTTTCCCTCTTCCCCACCTTCTGCTTTCCGCATGGATCACTCCCTACACGACTCCCTTGTCCATTCGTCCCTCCCCACTGATCTCCCTCCTGGCACTTATCCTTGCAAGCAGAACAAGTGCTACACTTACCCCTACACCTCCTCCCTCACTACCATTCAGGGCCCTAAATAGTTCTTCCAGGTGAGGCGACACTTCACCTGTGAGTCTGTTGAGGTCATTTACTGTGTTCGTTGCTCCCGACGTGGCCTCCTGCATCGGTGAGACCCCAGTAGATTGGGAGACTGCTTCACTGAGCATCTACGCTCTGTCTGCCAGAACAAGCGGCATCTCCCAGTGGCCACCCATTTTAATTTCACTTTCCATTCCCATTATGATATGTTCATCCATGGCCTCCTCCACTTGAACATCGATTTCTTAAACTTCCAGTAATGCCCCCCCCCACTTCTCCATTTTCCATCTCCTTTATTTTGTCTTTTTTTGTAATTTATTTTTTATTGAATTACATCATCAAACAAACATTTCCATAAGATGTATTTCAGATACTGTACATATATATCATACAATCATATTTGTCACAAATCTCCACATAATATTTATCTGAGGTATACACTTATAGAAAAGGGAGGAAAGAAAGAACAATCGAAAGAAGAAAACTGTGCTGAGTAAGGAGTGATCTTTTTTTACAACATATTCATTGACTTGTGAGAATAAAATCAGGCCTATGAGGTGTTATGTAGTTAAACCATTTTTTCCAGTATGAATAAAATTGTTCCAATTTAAGATTAACAGATGCTGTTATCTTCTCCATTTTGTAAATGTTCATTGTAATTTCCATCCATACATTTAAAGTTGGGCTCTCCTGTGATAACTATTTCCTGGTAAGGGTCTTTTTACCAGCCACCAGGAGTACATTCATTAAATAATTATCTCTTTTCAACCATTCTTGAGGTATATACCCAAAGTATATGGTCTTACTCTCTAAGGGTATTTCACATTTAAAGATGTCTTGTAGGGCATTATGTGTCCCACTCCAATAGTCTTTGATGATGGGGTATTCCCAGAAAATATGATAATGGTTTGCATTTTGATTTCCTCAATTTCTCCAGCAAGCAGGGGGGTTACTATTACAATGGGATTTCTGAGAGGGTGTAATAAAATATCTTAATCAAGTTTTTCCACCTGAACTCCCTCCATTTCTGTGAACTGGTACACTTCCATTGATACCTCCATATTATTGTCCAGTCTTCCTCAGATATTATTATCTCTCCTTCCTTCTCCCATTTTGTTTTAATGTATGAAGTCGAACGTGTCTTAAGATTTGACAAACCCTTATAAAGGCTTGAAATTATTCTACTACCGTTGTCTGAATTATATGCTTTTCTAAATAGCTCCATCAGACATGTACTTGCCTTGGTTACATTTTTAACCATCCTATTAACATACTGTCACATCTGTAAATACCGGTAAAAGTCTTGTTTTTCTATTAAGTGTTGCTCTTTGAGCATTTCAAAACTGAACAGTGTTTCTTCTTTCATTATATTGTAAATAGCTGTTATTCCTTTAGCTGTCCAGTCCTTAAATCTAGCATCCAGATTATTCAGCGTAAAATCCGAGTCATATGCATACCATCTAAGAATTGCAATGTTTCTCTCTAGTTTATATTCTTTTATAATAGTTTTCCATATCTTAAGAGTCTATTTCACCCACGGGTTGTCAATACTATTTATGTAACTTTGTAAGTTGATATCAGCCAAAATTGCCTGTATGGGGATGGAGACTATCCTCTCCTCAATGTTTTTCCATTGAGCGTCATATGATGGGTTGCACCAGCATATCACGGCTCTCAACTGTGCTGGAAAATAATAATCTCTAAGATAAGGTAGGCCCCATCCCCCCTTTTCCTTGGCTAATTGCAAAGTTTTGAGATTTGGCAAGCATTTAAAGGTTGCATGGATGAACTGCAACAAATGTTCATCCCAGTTTGGCAAAAGAATAAATCAAGGAAGGTAGTGCACCCGTGGCTGACAAGAGAAATTAGGGGTAGTATCAATTCCAAAGAAGAAGCATACAAATTAGCCAGAGAAAGTGGATCACCTGAGGACTGGGAGAAATTCAGAGTTCAGCAGAGGAGGACAAAGGGCTTAATTAGGAAGGGGAAAAAAGATTATGAGAGAAAACTGGCAGGCAACATAAAAACGGACTGTAAAAGCTTTTATAGATATGTAAAAAGGAAAAGACTGGTAAAGACAAATGTAGGTCCCCTGCAGACAGAAACAGGTGAATTGATTATGGGGAGCAAGGACATGGCAGACCAATTGAATAATTACTTTGGTTCTGTCTTCAGTAAAGAGGACATAAATAATCTTCCAGAAATAGTAGGGGACAGAGGGTCCAGTCAGATGGAGGAATTGAGCGAAATACATGTTAGTAGGGAAGTGGTGTTAGGTAAATTGAAGGGATTGAAGGCAGATAAATCCCCAGGGCCAGATGGTCTGCATCCCAGGGTGCTTAAGGAAGTAGCCCAAGAAATAGTGGATGCATTAGTGATAATTTTTCAAAACTCGTTAGATTCTGGACTAGTTCCTGAGGATTGGAGGGTGGCTAATGTAACTCCACTTTTTAAAAAAGGAAGGAGAGAGAAACCGGGGAATTATAGACCGGTTAGCCTAATGTCGGTGGTGGGGAAACTGCTGGAGTCAGTTATCAAGGATGTGATAACAGCACATTTGGAAAGCGGTGAAATGATCGGACAAAGTCAGCATGGATTTGTGAAAGGAAAATCATGTCTGACGAATCTCATAGAATTTTTTGAGGGTGTAACTAGTAGAGTGGATAGGGGAGAACCAGTGGATGTGGTATATTTGGATTTTCAGAAGGCTTTTGACAAGGTCCCACACAGGAGATTAGTGTGCAAACTTAAAGCACACGGTATTGGGGGTAAGGTATTGGTGTGGGTGGAGAGTTGGTTAGCAGACAGGAAGCAAAGAGTGGGAATAAATGGGACCCTTTCAGAATGGCAGGCGGTGACTAGTGGGGTACAGCAAGGCTCAGTGCTGGGACCCCAGTTGTTTACAATATATATTAATGACTTGGATGAGGGAATTAAATGCAGCATCTCCAAGTTTGCGGATGACACGAAGCTGGGTGGCAGTGTTAGCTGTGAGGAGGATGCTAAGAAGATGCAGGGTGACTTGGATAGGTTGGGTGAGTGGGCAAATTCATGGCAGATGCAATTTAATGTGGATAAATGTGAAGTTATCCACTTTGGTGGCAAAAATAGGAAAACAGATTATTATCTGAATGGTGGCCGATTAGGAAAAGGGGAGGTGCAACGAGACCTGGGTGTCATTAGACACCAGTCATTGAAAGTCGGCATGCAGGTACAGCAGGCGGTGAAAAAGGCGAATGGTATGCTGGCATTTATAGCGAGAGGATTTGAGTACAGGAGCAGGGAGGTACTACTGCAGTTGTACAAGGCCTTGGTGAGACCACACCTGGAGTATTGTGTGCAGTTTTGGTCCCCTAATCTGAGGAAAGACATCCTTGCCATAGAGGGAGTACAGAGAAGGTTCACCAGATTGATTCCTGGGATGGCAGGACTTTCATATGAAGAAAGAATGGATAAACTGGGCTTGTACTCGTTGGAATTTAGAAGATTGAGGGGGGATCTGATTGAAACGTATAAGATCCTAAAGGGATTGGACAGGCTAGATGCAGGAAGATTGTTCCCGATGTTGGGGAAGTCCAGAACGAGGGGTCACAGTTTGAGGATAGAGGGGAAGCCTTTTAGGACCGAGATTAGGAAAAACTTCCTCACACAGAGAGTGGTGAATCTGTGGAATTCTCTGCCACAGGAAACAGTTGAGGCCAGTTCATTGGCTATATTTAAGAGGGAGTTAGATATGGTCCTTGTGGCTACGGGGGTCAGGGGGTATGGAGGGAAGGCTGGGGCGGTGTTCTGAGTTGGATGATCAGGCATGATCATAATAAATGGCGGTGCAGGCTCGAAGGGCCGAATGGCCTACTCCTGCACCTATTTTCTATGTTTTCTATGTTTTCTATGAACCCTAGGCCTTTTACCTTGCCATATATATCTCGATAGCATCTTGTTCCATTCATTGAATTGATTTTCGTTAATCTCTATTGGTAGGGTTTGAAAGAGATATAGTAGTCTGGGCAGTATATTCATTTTAATAGATTCAATCCTTGAACTGAGACCAAGAAAAGGAATTAGGTTCCATCTTGTTATATTTTCCTTAATTTTTTTTATATATCAGCTGATAATTGCATTCTGATAATTTTGCCAAATCGTTTGGCATAATGATGCCCAAATATTTGACGGACTCTGTTTGCCATGCCCAAGGATATCTACTTTCAATTTCTCTTAGTGGGCTATAGTTATATGAAAGTAGTTGGGTTTTATCTGTGTTGATCTTGTATCCTGATAATTGGCCATATTGTTTAAAGGATTGCATCAATTTTGGTAAAGAGTATGTTGGTTGCCCGAGATAGATCAAAATGTCATCCGTGTAACAGGCCAATTTATGTTCTGTCCCTATAATAGTAATTCCCCTAATATATTCACTTTGTCTGATGTATCGAGCTAATGGTTCCAGATATAATGCGAAAAGTAGCGGTGACCATGCACAACCCTGTCTCGTGCCCCTTTTTAGGGTAAAACTATTAGATAAATATCCATTGATTTTAATCCTGGCAGTAGGATTGTCATATCGTGCCTGTATAGTTTTAATAATTGTGTCATGTAGAACAAATCTATGTAAAGCTCTGTAAAGAAAATTCCAATTAACCGAATCAAATGCCTTTCCAGCATCCATGCTTATCACTATTGTTCCAATTTCATTTTTTTAATATGATCCATAATGTGAAGTGTCCTTCGTATATTGTCTTGTGTTTGGTGTTGTTGTATAAAACCTGTCTGATCATTATTTATCAGTGTGGGTAGAAACTCTTCTAATCGTTTGGCCATGATGGAGGTAAATATTCTATAATCCACATTAAGAACAGATATTGGTCTAAATGGCCCACATTCCATTTTATCCTTGCCTTCTTTCGGTATAGCTGAGATTATCGCCTTCTTCCAGCTGGGTGACATTTGCGCCTTTCTTAGGGTTCAGTTCAGTGTGGGGAGTAAAATAGAAATTAACTCACTTCCAAACTCTTTATACCACTCTGCCATATATCCATCTGATCCTGATGACTTGCTTAATTTAAGCCTACTAATTGCAGTTTTTAGTTCAGCTTCAGTTATGTCAGCAGTCATCATTCTATTTTGTTCTTTGCTTAAAGTGGGTAACTGTATAAAGAATTCAGGAAAGTGTCAATTTGAGTTATGCTTCTCCCTGGAACTTTGGAATACAGACTTTTGTAAAACACTTCAAAAACTTCTTGAATTTCACTTAGCTTATTTTTTTTATCACTTTTGTTCTTTGATCCCTTATTCTATGAATTGTATTTTCTGCTATCTTTTTTCTCAGTTTCCACACCAGTATTTTCATAGATTTAGATCCACTTTCATAGTGTCTCTGTTTCAGAAACATTCTATCTTTTCTAATTTCTTGTGTAGCCAAACTATTAATGTCATTCCTAATTTTTTTTAATTTCCTTTAGTGTATCCTGTGCCAAACTCAATTTGTGTTTTTTTTCTGGTCCCTTCAGCGTATTTTGTAATTCCTTTAATGTTCTATTCCTTATTTTTTTCTTATATGAAGATATTGCTATAATTTTCCCTCTTAAGACAGCCTTCAGCGTATCCAATAGAATGGAAGGTGAAACCTCTCCATTATCATTGAATTCTAAGTAAAGAACAATTTCTTTATTAATTTGCTCCTTAAAATAAGGATCATTGAGTAGACTTGAATTTAGTTTCCAAATAGTATTCTTTGGTTGTAGGTCAAAATCAACAGATAAATATATAGCAACACGCATCAAGCACGAAGTCTTGGCCTGAAACGTCGACTGTACCTCTTCCTAGAGATGCTGCCTGGCCTGCTGCGTTCACCAGCAACTTTGATGTGTGTTGCTTGAACTTCCAGCATCTGCAGAATTCCTTGTGTTTGCGTAGATAAATATATAGGTGCATGGTCACTTACATCTATTGTCCCAATTCCACAGGTAATTATTTTGACTCTATCTTTTCCAAATGTAATGAAATAGTCTAATCTTGTATGTACGGAATGGGAGGAGGGGGCAGAATAATGAGTGTAATCCCTTCTATCGGGGAAAAGATCCCTCCATATATCAATTAGACCAACATCCTCAAAAAGAGCAACACACATAAAAGTTGCTGGTGAACGCAGCAGGCCAGGCAGCATCTCTAGGAAGAGGTGCAGTCGACGTTTCAGGCCGAGACCCTTGCTGCCTGGCCTGCTGCGTTCACCAGCAACTTTTATGTGTATTGCTTGAATTTCCAGCATCTGCAGAATTCCTGTTGTTTGCGTCCTCAAAAAGAGTGTTAACTTTCTTATGTAAGGACTTTGTTTCATAAGTTTTTCTATTGGAAGGGTCTAACTTTGGTTGTAATTGTAAATTTAAGTCTCCCCCACATATCAAGAGACCTTCTGTTTCCGTTACCATAATATTAGTAATTTTCTGGAAGAAACTAATATCACTTCCTGGGGGTGCGTATATATTCAATAAAATAACTGGATTTCCATCTATATTCCCCCTTACCAGAATATATCTGCCCTCCTTATCTCCCATTTCAAATACTTTTTCAAAATTTAGCTTACTTGAGATGAGAATAGCAACTCCTCTTCCATGTCCTGATTTATATGAGGAGAAAAACAAGTTAGTGAAGCCCATTCTCTTCAATTTTCCATGCTCATTATCACTCAAGTGAGTTTCCAGTAAATATACTACATGGGCTTATTCTTTTTTTCATTTTTGATAGAATTTTACTGCGCTTGACTGGATTCAACAGCCCATTGACATTAAAAGAAATGAATTTTACTTTATCCTTAGCCATGTGTATTTATCTGTTAGTGTATCATTGAAATTTGCAGAATATAACTTCATCGATCTACTCCCTGAACAAATAAGAGCCAAGAAACGCGAATAATTTAAAAAAAGGTAAGGAAGGTGTGATTCCAGGGCTGGGGTTTCTAGATGACTCTGGGGTTGGGCTAGAAGAAAAGTCTAGCTGTGGGGGATAGCCCTTCCTACCCGTGGGTTGAGGGCCCCTGTTGCAGTACCTATAAAAGTAAGTAAAGAAAAACTATGTCCATTACACAGAGATGATTTCCCTGTGTATTCCTCCCATGTACATATTCTCATTTAGGCGGGGAAAAAGGAATGAATAAATGAATTTTTAAAAATTGAGTAATATAAAATCCACATTATAATACGTATTTCTTGAGATAGGTATATCACCGTCTATTTTTGCTTCCATTTAGTTTATCAGCACTATTAAAGTTAGCCAAACCTTATGGCTCTTCTGGAGGAGGTGAGGGCTGTCCTCAGAGAACTCACAGTCTCTTCCTAATATCCTTCTCTCGTCCTGTTCCCATCCCCTGCTTTCTAGGTTCTCTTACTATTTCCCAAGCAGTTCAGGATAACTGCTCAGCCAGACCTTCCCTTGGTTTGACCACGCTAATGGACAGTCCTCTGTTGTTCATGTCTGTAGTCGCCTCTTCCACCGTCTGGTACAGTCGCATCCCTCCTTGGTAAAATACCCTCAGTTTAGCAGGGTACAGGGTTTGGAATTTAATCTTTTCTTGCTTTAATATTCATTTCGGTTCAGAATATTCCTTCTGTTTCTTTAGGCCCGCCGGAGGCTAATCATGATACAAAGAACCCTCTTCTTACCCCAGTCCCTTCGTAGAATCTCCACCTTGCTCTTGAATCTAAAGAATTTAAGTACTATTGAGCGCGGCTTACTTTCTCTGTCTCCGGGAGGCTTTTGGACAAGTCCTCTCAATTTCAATCTCCATAGTCGTGGGAATCTCCAGCATTCCCGCAGCAGCTTGTCTACAAACTTCATCATCGACAACCCCTCCGCTCCTTCGGGAACATTATAAGTCCTGATATTTTTCCGTCGCGATCTTCCCTCCTGGTCAAGCAATTTACTTTCCTGTTGATTTAATATTTTTATTGTCTTACTTAGTATCTGTTCCACATTTTGCACACGATCTTCCACCTTCTCAATTCAAGTCTCTGCCACTGCTATTTTCTGATTGATGTTGGCGAGCTCTGACTTTATATCATTGAGTTGCTGTTTCATTTCTTTTGGACTTCCCTTATCTCTTCCAGAATCTTTATCATATTTGCCGCTTCGCCCGCACGAGGCCCAGCATCAGCTTCGCCGCCACACGCACGTGGTGGGGGAGCTGCGCACTGCACCTCTCTCTTCCATAGGCTCTGCAGTGGGGCTTCTTTTATCTCCATTCTTGCCCCCCTTATCAATTCAGATATTTTTGAAGGATTTTGTATTTGATGGATTAACGGGACAAAATATGCGTTTTTCCAGAGGAGCTGTTGATTTAAGCTGCCATTCTGAACGATGACGTCACTGGAACCCCCATTTTCCATCTCCCTTTTCCTCCCTCACCTCTTCTCTTTGCCCGTCCATCACCTCCCATTGGTGCTCCCCCTCTTTTGTTTTCTTACAGAACCTTATGTCTCTTTCACCAACTTCCCAGCTCTTTACTTCATCCCTCCCCCTCCAAGAATCACCTATCGCCTGGTGTTTGTCCCTCCCCTCCCCCCACCTTTTAAATCTACTCCTCAGCGGCTTTTCTCCAGTCGTGCCAAAGAGTTTAGCCCAAAAAGTCAACCGTACTCTTTTCCATAGATGCTGCCTGGCCTGCTGAGTCCCTTCAGCACTTTGTGTGTGTTGTTTGCATATTGTTTACACAGATTAAATCATTACACAGTGCATTGAACTAGAATAAGGTAAAAACAGAACAATGGTGAACAGAGTATAAATACTGCTGAAAAAGTGCAATGCATGAAAGCAACAAAGTGCCAGGTCATAATAATGTATATTGAGACTAAGAGTCTATTTTATCATACAAGATCTCCATTCAAGAGTCTGATAACAGTGAGATCGAGGCTGTCGTTGAGCCGAGTGGAACACTAGCTTTCAGACTTTTGTATATTCTGCCTGATGGGAGAGGGCAGAAGAGAGAATATTTGGGGTCGGTGGGGTCTTTGACTATCGGTATTGGTTTAATATTGTCACATATTGCGCAGGCGTGTGACGTCGGGCTGTGCAGCGCGGCAGATTTAAAAGGAACAGAGCCTCATAGAGCGGGCAGCGTAGTTTGCGGGCTGCGGAGTGAGCCGGGAGCAGAGTGAAGACTTAAGGGCTTCGGCTCAACGGGCTTAGGCGGAAACAGGCGAGGAAGGCTTGGCATTCATTTTCTGTTGTTATTTGAGGAGAGGGGCAGTATGAGTGTGAGGGCAGTTTGCTGTTCTCGGTGTCGGATGTGGGAGGCCCTGGAGTCTCCAAGCCTCCCGGACGTCTACATCTGTGCCAAGTGCATCGAGATGCAGCTCCTAAGGGACGGCGTTACGGAACTGGAGCTGCAGCTCGATGACCTTCGTCTGGTCAGGGAGAGTGAGGAGGTGATAGAGAGGACTTGCAGGCAGGTGGTCACGCCGGGGCCACGGGAGGCAGACAAGTGGGTCACGGTTAGGAGGGGGAAGGGGAAAGGTCAGGTAATAGGGAGTACCCCGGTGGCTGTGCCCCTTAACAACAGGTACTCCTGTTTGAGTACTGTTGTGGGGGACAGCTTACCCGGGAGAAGCGACAGTGGCCGTGCCTCCGGCCCAGAGTCCAGCCCTGTAGCTCAGAAGGGTAGGGCAAGGAAGAGGAGGGCAGTTGTGATAGGGGACTCGATAGTAAGGGGGTCAGATAGGCGATTCTGTGGACGCAGTCCAGAGACCCGGATGGTAGTTTGCCTCCCTGGTGCCAGGGTCCGGGATATTTCTGATCGTGTCCAAGATATCCTGAAGTGGGAGGGTGAGGAGCCAGAGGTCGTGGTACATATAGGTACCAATAACATAGGTAGGAAAAGGGCTGAGGTCCTGAAAGGAGAATATAGGGAGCTAGGAAGGGAGTTGAGAAAAAGGACCGCAAAGGTAGTAATCTCGAGATTACTGCCTGTGCCACGCGACAGTGAGAGTAGGAATGCGATGAGGTGGAGGATAAATGCGTGGCTGAGGGATTGGAGCAGGGGGCAGGGATTCAAGTTTTTGGATCATTGGGACCTCTTTTGGCGCAGGCATGACCTGTACAAAAAGGACGGGTTGCACCTGAATCCTAGGGGGCCCAATATCCTGGCAGGGAGATTAGCGGGGGCTACTGAGGTGACTTTAAACTAGAATGGTTGGGGGGTGGGAATCAAATTAAGGAGGCTAGGCGTGAGGAGGTTAGTTCACTACAGGGGGATGGGAACCAGTGCAGAGAGACAGAGGGGTGTAAAGTGAGGGTAGAAACAAAAAGTACTATGGAGAAAAGTAAAAGTGGCAGGCTGACAAATCCAGGGCAAGCATTAAAGAGGGCCACTTTTCAGCATAATTGTAAAAGGACTAAGAGAGTTGTAAAAGAGCACCTGAAGGCTTTGTGTGTCAATGCAAGGAGCATTCGTAATAAGGTGGATGAATTGAAAGTGCAGATTGTTATTAATGATTATGATATAGTTGGGATCACAGAGACATGGCTCCAGGGTGACCAGGGATGGGAGCTCAACGTTCAGGGATATTCAATATTCAGGAGGGATAGACATGAAGGAAGGGGAGGTGGGGTGGCGTTGCTGGTTAAAGAAGAGATTAACACAATAGAAAGGAAGGACATAAGCCGGGAAGATGTGGAATCTATATGGGTAGAGCTGCGTAACACTAAGGGGCAGAAGACGCTGGTGGGAGTTGTGTACAGGCCACCTAACAGTAGTAGTGAGGTCGGAGATGGTATTAAACAGGAAATTAGAAATATGTGCAATAAAGGAACAGCAGTTATAATGGGTAATCTCTATCATTACCTAGTTTTTCGAACATTTCGTAAGCTCTTCTTTTCTTCTTGACTAGATTTACAACAGCCTTTAACACTGGATTTACAGATTTACAACACCACGGTTCCTGTACCCTACTATCCTTTCCCTGTCTCATTGGAACGTACCTATTCAGAACCCCACGCAAATATCCCCTGAACATTTGCCACATTTCTTCTGTATATTTCCCCGAGAACATCTGTTCCCAATTTATGCTTCCAAGTTCCTGCCTGCTAGCCTCATATTTCCCCCTTCCTCCAATTAAATGCTTTCCTAACTTGTCTGTTCCTATCCCTCTCCAATGCTATGGTAAAGGAGATAAAATTGTGATCACCACCTCCAAAATGCTCTCCCACTGAGAGACCTGACGCCTGACCAGGTTCATTTCCCAATACCAGATCAAGTACAGCCTCTCCTCTTGTAGGCTTATCTACATATTGTGTCAAGAAATCTTCTTGAACAAATCTAACAAACTCCACTCCATCTAAACCCCTCAGTCTAGGGACATGCCAATCGATATTTGGGAAATTAAAATCTCCCACCGCAACAATCCTGTATATCAAGCTATCTGTTTTGAGCTCCTTGCCACTCACCATTTAAGTAGGCTTGATTATCAAGGAGATTTGGGGTGCATTTCTCTTTGCCTCTGGAATTGGTCAGCCAACGAAACATCTGAAATTTGAAAGCAAAGTACCATAGATGCTTTAAATTTGAGACTACATAGAAAATGCTGGAAACACCAGCAGCAGGCAGCAAATGTGGAGACTGAAAAAGTTAATGTTTCAGTTTGATGTCATTTGATAGGTCCATCTGGGGTAAAGAACAATTGACAGTGCTCCAGGATTTCTGCCAGTCTCCTAGAGTGTACAGGAGACAAGAGGTTGCAGATGCCAAAATCTAGAGCAGGTGAGGAAAAAGGAACTGTTGATGTATTGAGTTGAAACCCTGCCTCGGGACTCCCGGTATACAATTTGTCAAAACCCCATTGAAATTCCAGGCACAAGTCTCTTTTTTAAACAAGATTAAAAAAGAAAGAAAAAATGGAAAAAATAAAAATGAGTCTACGACACAATGAGAGTGAGAACCACAATGTGATCAAATGGAGAATCCGAGGAATACAGAGAAAAGCAGGGTAAACAGGGAATGTAAACTGATGCCGGTCTTTCCTGACATTTACTTCATACAGCAACTACACAATGTAACAGCATTGTATCTGCTTTCAATGAAATCTGTAAATTATTAACCCGTTTCCATGATTAGCTTCATTTTGACTTTGCTCCCCCCTCAGTATTTGCCATTGCTAAAAATTTAACTAATTTCCTGCATTGTCATTCTGTGCAGTTTCTCTTGTTAATTGTGTATTATTAACACTATCCTAAAAACAGTCCATGAGAGCACAAATAGTACATAAAAGCAGTTTTAGATGGTGCCTGTAAATCATTTATAGGGAAACATCAAACCCATTGGGAAACTGGTGTAGGTACTGAAGGGCTTCTGAATGACTGCTTTGTTGTACTGGATTCTGCCGATACTGAGGAACCCAAGAACAGCTCCAGAGCTGAGTACAAACCTGTCCACAAGACCATCAGACAAAGCAGCAGAATTTAGCCATTCAGCCCATTCAGCCTGCTCCGCCATTCTATCATCGCTGATTTATTATCCCGCTCAACCACATGCACCTCATAACCTTTGACACGCTTACTAATCAAAAATCCATCAACCTCCACTTTAAAACATATCCAATAATGGCCTCCATAGCCTTTTATGTAATGAATTCACCACCATCTGGCTAAAGAAATACATCCTTATCTCTGCTCTAAAGGGTCGTGTTATATTCTGATGCTGTGCCATCTGAACGTAGACTCCCCGACCATAAGAAACACCCTCTAAACATCTACTCTGTCTAGTCCTTTCCATATTCGATGGGTTTCAATGAGATCACTTCCTCATTCTTCTGAACTCCAGTGAGTACAGACCCAGAACCATCAAACGCTCATACATTAACACACTCATTCCTGGGATCATCCTCATGAACCTCGTCTGGACCCTCTGCACTGCCAATACATTCTTTCATAGATAAGAGTCCCAAAACTGCTCAAAATACTCCAAAGGTGGTCTGACCAATGCCATCTAAAGCCTCTGTATTACATCTAAACATACGTCCAAGTACTGCTGAAGTTCAAGGGGCATGCTACAAATTGCAGGGGGTAATTTACTGCCAGTTGCAGAGCCTTGGTTTATAAAACTCCAACTAGACCACACTTGGAGTATTGTGCTCTGTTCTGGTCACCTCATTATAGGAAGGATGTCGAAGCTTTGGAGAGGAGATTTGCCAGGATGCTGCCTGGGTTAGGGAACATGTCTTATAAGGATAGGTTGAGCAAGCTCAGGCATTTCTCCTTGGAGCAAAGGAGGATGAGAGGTAATTTGTTAGAGGCATAAATAGAGTGGACAGCCAGAAGGTACCTAATAAAATGGCTACTGAATGTAGAAACATAGAGCAGTACAGCACAGGAACAAGCTCTTCAGCCTATGACGTTGTGCTCAATTAATTGACCTAGTACTTAGGATCCTTTGTATACTGTTGAGGAGTATGACATACTAGGGGAAGCTGCTGCAATCAGGTCTCTGGCACTGAAGCTCAGAAATGAAGGGGGAGAAGAGGGTTGCAGTCATGATAAGAGATTCCATAGTTCCAGGTATAGGCATGAGATTCTGTAGACTTGAAGAGACACCCAAATAGCATGTTGTCTCGCAGGTCCCACCGTCAGAGATGTCTTCGATTGGGTCCATGGAATTCTAAAGGGGAGGATCAGCAGCCAGAAGTCTTGGTACATATTGGCACCAATGACATAGGTGGAACAAGAGAGGAGGTCCTGAAGAGAGAATTCAGGGAGCTAAGTATAAAGCTGAAAAGTGGGACATCCAGGGTAGTCATCTTCTGGATTGCTGTCTGTACCACAGGCCAGTGAAGGTAAGATTAGGATGATTTGACAGATAAATGCATCACTGAGGAGGAACTGATGCAGGGAGCACGGCATCAGATTTCTGGGTCATTGGTATCTCTTCTGCGGAAGGTATGATCTGTGCAAAAATGGACAGGTTACTCCTGAATCGGAGGGGGACCCATATCCTTTTGGGCAGGTTTGCTAGAACTGTTGGGGAGAGTTTAAACTAATTTGGCAGGGGGATGAGAACTGGAGTGATGGGGCTGAGGTTGGGGCTGTTGGTATACAAGCAGATGCAGTGTGTGGTGAGACAGGAATGACAGGCAGATAATAGGGCAAAAATCACAGTCAGTGAGATGACTTGCAGTGTAAAGGGGGACAAAAGACTGATGAATACATGACTGAAGGTGTTATATTTGAATGCACACAGTATACAGAATAAGGTAGATGATCTTGTAGTTCATATAGAGATTGGCAGGTATGATGTTGTGGGCATCACTGAGCCATGGCTGAAAGCAGGTTATATTCAGGATGTTAACATCCAAGGATGTACATTGTATCAAAATGACAGATGTGGTTCTGTGGTAAAAAATGAAAACAAATAAGATCAGAAGATATAGAATTCTTGTGGGTAGAGTTAAGAAAGTGCAAGGGTAAAAGGACCCCGATGGAAGTTAAATACAGGCCTCTGAACAGTAGCCGGGATGTGGGCTACAAATTAAAACAGGAGATAGAAAAAGTATGTCAAAGGGGCAAAGTTCTGATAGTCATGGGGAAATTTAATATGCAGGTAGATTGGAAAAATCACACTGGTGCTGGATCACGAGAGAGAGAATTTGTAGAATGCCAATGAAATGGCTCTTTAGAGCAGCTTGTGGTTGAGCCCACTAGGGGAGGGGCTGTTCAGGAATGGGTGTTGTTCAATGAACTGGATTTGATTAAGGAAATTTGAGAGGGAGAAGCTAGAGTCAGATGTATCAATATTATAGTGGAGTAAAGAGAATTACAGAGGCATGAGAGAGGAGCTTCAAACGTTGATTGAAAGGGGAAATTAGCAGGGATGACGGCAGAACAGCAATAGCTGGAGTTTCTGACAGCAATTTGGAAGACACAGGATCGATATATTCCCTGAAGGTTAACTTGCAGGTTGAGTCGGTAGTAAGGAAGGTAACTGCAATATTGACATTAATTTTGAGATGACTAGAATATAAAAGCAAGAATGTAATGTTGTGGCTTTATAAGGCACTGGCAAGGCCTCACTTGGAGTATTGTGAGCAGTTGTGGGCCTCTTATCGAAGAAAGGATGTGTTGACACTGGAGAGGGTCCAGAGGAAGTTTACGAGAATGATTCTGGGAATGAGGGGCTTATTGTATGAGAAGTGTTTGATGACCCTATGCCTGTACTTGCTGAAATTTAGAAGAATGAGTGGGGATCTTACTGAAATGTATTCAATGTTGAAAGATCCATATAGAGTGGATGTGGAGAGGGTGTTTCCTATAGTGGGAGAGTCTAGGACCAGAGGACACAGATAGAGTGGATGTGGAGAGGATGTTTCCTATAGTGCAGGAGTCTAGGACCAGAGGGCACAGATAGAGTGGATGTGGAGAGGATGTTTCCTATAGTGGAGGAGTCTAGGACCAGAGGACACAGATAGAGTGGACGTGGAGAGGATGTTTCCTATGGTGGGGGAGTCTAGGACCAGAGGACACAGATAGAGTGGATGTGGAGAGGATGTTTCCTATAGTGGGGGAGTCTAGGACCAGAGGACACAGATAGAGTGGATGTGGAGAGGATGTTTCCTATAGTGGGGGAGTCTAGGACCAGAGGACACAGATAGAGTGGATGTCGAGAGGATATTCCCTATGGTGGGGGAGTCTAGGACCAGAGGACACAGATAGCGTGGATGTGGAGAGCATGTTTCCTATGGTGGGGGAGTCTAGGACCAGAGGACACAGATAGAGTGGATGTGGAGAGGATGTTTCCTATAGTGCAGGAGTCTAGGACCAGAGGGCACAGATAGAGTGGATGTGGAGAGGATGTTTCCTATAGTGGGGGAGTCTAGGACCAGAGGACACAGATAGAGTGGATGTCGAGAGGATATTCCCTATGGTGGGGGAGTCTAGGACCAGAGGACACAGATAGCGTGGATGTGGAGAGCATGTTTCCTATGGTGGGGGAGTCTAGGACCAGAGGACACAGATAGCGTGGATGTGGAGAGCATGTTTCCTATAGTGGGGGAGTCTAGGACCAGAGGACACAGATAGAGTGGATGTCGAGAGGATGTTTCCTATAGTGGGGGAGTCTAGGACCAGAGGACACAGATAGAGTGGATGTCGAGAGGATATTCCCTATAGTGGGGAGTCTAGGACCAGAGGACACAGATAGAGTGGATGTCGAGAGGATATTCCCTATAGTGAGGAGTCTAGGACCAGAGGACACAGATAGAGTGGATGTCGAGAGGATGTTTCCTGTAGTGGGGGAGTCTAGGACCAAAGGACACAGCCTCAGAATAGAGGGACAACCATTTCAGACAGAGAAGAGGAGGAATTTCTTTAGCCAGAGGATGTTGTGTATGTGGAATTTGCCTCAGGTGGCTGTGGAGCTCAGGTCATTGGGTGTATTTAACGCAGAGGTTGATATGTTCTTAATTAGCCAGGGCTTGAAGGGTATGTAGAGAAGGCAGCAGAAAGGGGTTGAGTGGGAAAATGGAACGGCCATGATGAAATGGCGGAGCAGATTCAATGTGCTGAATGGCCTAATTCTGCTTCTCCATCTTCTGGTTTTACTCCTACTCTTCGGTCTAAATGCACCACTGTACAAGTGGGTCTTGGACCAACAGACCTCAGATAGTCAGGATGTAGAACTGCTCCTCCTTCCCCATCACCCTCAACAGAGGCGTCCCTTGGGCTGTGTGCTGAGCTCACTGCTGTGCACTGTACTCACCGACCACTACATGACCAAACACCCGAATAATCACACTGCCAAACTCACCGTTGAACCAGCAATGGTGGGACCCATCACCAACAATGGAGTGATGACCTATGGAATGTCAAGGTCTGGTGCCAGGCAAATGGAGGTCATCAGGCTTGGCCTGGTGCCAGCTTCAGAGGACAAAATTCACTCAGGTTTCCTGGTCGAGTATTAAAGGCAGTAACTCACAGCAGAATTTTGGAGCTTTGAGCAGTGGCCAACTGACATTTGGGATTGATTAGCAAAATCAAATTAAAGTAAATCAGGGGCAAGCTGAGTGGCCAGCATTGCAGCTGCCATTGTTGGAGTGGGCAGAGCTAGAGTGGAGATTTTGAGGCTTTAGCTCTTCGAGGCTTCAGTCAGAGAAGGCAAAAGGAAATAAGCTGTAGATAGCCAATCACAAACAAGAGAAAATGTGCAGATGCTGGAAATCTAAGCAACACACACAAAATACTGGAAGAACTCAGCAGGCCAGGCAGCATCTTTGAAAAAGAGTACAATCTTTGCACTGTTGTAACTATATGTTATAATTATGTGGTCTTTGAAAGTTTTTCAGTCTTGTTTGTCTTGTGTTTCTGTGATATCATTCTGGAGGAAAATTGTATCATTTCTTAATGCATGCATTACTAAATGACAATAAAAGAGGACTGCGTGTCCTCATAATCTAATCTAATCTAATCGATGTTTCAGGACAAAACGCTCTGGCAGGACTAGAGAAAAAAATCTGAGGAGTAAATTTAAAAGGTGAGGAGAGGGGAGAGAGAAACACAAGATGATAGGTGAACTCTGAAGGGGAAGGGATGAAGTAAAGAGCTGCGAAGTTGATTGGTGAAAGAGACATAATGCCATGGAAGAAAGAAAATGAGGGAGGAGCACTGGAGGAAGGCGATGGGCGGGCAAGCATATAAGGTGAGAGAGGGAAAAGGGGATGGGAAATGGTGAAGGGGGGGGGGGGTATTACCGGAAGTTCAAGAAATCGACGTTCATGCCATCAGGTTGGAGGCTACCCAAATGGAATATAAGGCGCTGTTCCTCCAACCTAAGCATAGCCTCATCACGACAATGGAGGAAGCCATGGGTGGACGTATCAGAATGGGAATGGGAAGTAGAATTAAAACGGGTGGCCACTGGGAGATCCTGCTTTCTCTGGCAGACGGAGCGTAGGTGCTCAGTGAAGCAGTCTCCCAATCCACATTGGGCATCACCGATATACAGGAGGCCACGCCGGGAGCACCGAACACAGTAAATGACTCCAGCAGATTCACAGGTGAAGTGTCGCCTCACCTGGAAGGACTGTTTGGAGCCCTGAAAGGTAGTGAGGGAGGTGGTGTAGCACTTGTTCCACTTGCAAGGATAAGTGCCAGGAGGGAGGTCAGTGGGAAGGGACGAGTGGACAAGGGAGTCACGTAGGGAGTGATCCCTGCAGAAAGCAGAAAGTGAGGGAGGGAAAGACGTGCTTTGTGGTGGGATCCTACTGGAGATGGCAGAAGTTGCGGAGAATTATGTGCTGGATGGGGAGGCTGGTAGGGTGCTAAGCGAGGACAAGAAGGTCCCAATCCCTGGTAGGGTGGGAGGATGGGGTAAGAGCAGACATGTGTGAAATGGAAAAGATGCAGAGAGAACTTTTTTCCCTTTGTTACAAGCTGTAACGTTTTAGAAACAAACCAGCAGCAAGACATTTCACACTGAGTCAGGTTTTAATGTTAAAACCACTATTTTTATTACTATCTACTTATTAAATAATAACTCAACCAAGATAAACAGAAGTTAACAGTGTTATGTGTATATATGTGTGTAAATATAACTCCCAAACTATTGAGCTTGGGGGAACAAGGCTTAGAATCTTGAGATGGTAAAGTAGGAAAGTTCAGTAATCTACTAAATAAATGATGGGTGAGAGATATTTGTAATCCACATTGAGAAGGTAAGTACGAAGTATTCCACAGGTTCCACGTCAGGTAAAACAGTATTACACCAAAGATCTTGTCTGTAGAATCAGTCTACATACAAATTATCACCGAAAGTGACCTGTCACAGAACTATTGTCCTCCAGTGGTTATCACACAACATACCCAGGCAAGGGCTGCACCAGTGGTCCCACAAGGTATCCCAAAATCCACTCCTATGGATTATATGAAGTGACAATCACACATTCATTGTGCATCATGTGCCAATGATCAACCCACCCTTGTGGGCATAGGAGAGTTCGAGGCCTCAGCTGCGACGAGCTGAAGGTACCGGCACACGCACTCTCTCTCACTCACTCGGCCTGTAACTGACGTCATAGTCCTACCTCACTCAGGCGCTTAAGACGACAGTCCACAGTAATTGATAGCCATGGGTTCGAATCACCTTTCTTTACGATTGCTCAGTTGGAACAGTAGAGATGCCAGGCAGGATAGTGGAATGTTCCACTGGCAGGATTTGGGAAGAAGCAGGGTGACCTCCAGTGTCCCTGATGACTAAACCTGCCAGAAGTGACTCCAGATGCAGCTTCTAACAATCAGATTAAGAAGCTGGAGTTGGAACTGGGTGTACTCTGGATCTTCGGGAGGCTGGGGTGTGATTGATAGGATATATAGAGAGGTAGTTACACCCAAGGTACAGGACAGAGGAAACTGGGTGACCGTGCTGAAGGGGGAAGGGGTTAGAGAGCCAGTGCCGAGTACCCCTTTGGCCATTCCCCTCAACAACAGGTGCATCACTTTGGATATGTCGGGGGGGGGGAGGGAGAGATAACCTCTCTCTGGCTCTCTCTCTTCCTCTCTGGGAGAGGAAAGCCACAGCAGTCAGGTCTGTGATTCAGAAGGAAAGGTGGGGAGAAGAGGCATACTGTGGTGATGGGGGATTCATTAGTTACGAGACAGAAGGGAGGCTCTGTGGGTGAGATCAGTATTCCCAGATGGTATATTGACTCTCGGGTGCCAGGATCTGGAACAACTCAGATTGAGTCCTCAACATTCTTAAGTGGAAGGGTGAACAGACAGACGTTGTGGCCCATGTAGGTAGCATTGATGTGGGTAGGGTGACTGACGAGATTCTGCAAAGGAAGCTCAGAGAGTTAGGTGCTAAGTTAATGGGAAGAATCTCCAGGGTTGAGACCTCAGGATTGCTACCTGTGCCACATGCTAGTGAGGCCAGAAATAGGAAGATTATACAGTTTAGCACATGGCTGAGGAGTTGGTGTAGGGCAGTGGGCATAAGATTTTTGGATCATTGGGCTGTCTTCCAGGGAAAGTGAGACCTGTAAGAAGAGACTGTTTGCACCTGAACTACACTAATATCATAGCAGGAAGGTTTGCTAATGCTGCACGGTGGGGTTTAAACGAGAGTTGCAGGGGGATGGGAACCAGAGTACCAGAACAATTAATGGAGATGTTGCAGAGACAGATGTTGGTAAGTCCTCAAACAAAGTCAGGAATCAAAAGGTTGAGCATGGTGCGATTAGTGTACTAAGCTGCATATATTTCAATGCAAGAGGTATCATAGGAAATGCAGGTGAGCTCAAGGCATGGATCAACACCTGGAATTATGATATTGCAGCTATTAGTGGCACTCAGTTGCAGGAGGGGCAGGATTAGCAGTTCAATATTTCGGGGTTTTGTTGTTTCAGACATGACAGAGCAGCAAGGTTTAAAGGGTGGTGACTGGGAAATGTCACGTCAGTCCTCGTCTAGTGAGGCATTATGGGTGGAAATGAGAAATAAAGGTATGGCCACATTAATGGTGCTATATTACAGACCAGCTGACAATCCTAGGGATATAGAGGAACAAATTTGTAGAGATATCGTAGGCTGTTTCAAGAAACATAAATTTATTACAGTAGGTGATTTCAACTTTCCAGATATTGACTGGGACTCCCATACTGTAGATGGGATAGAGTTTGTCAGGAATGTTTCCTTTATCAGTGTATAGAAGTCCCAGTGAGAGTGTGTGCTCTGGATCTGCTGTCAGGGAATGAGACATAGTCATAGTCATAGTCATATTTTATTGATCCCGAAGGAAATCCGTTTTCGTTACAGTTGCACCAACCAAGAATAGATTATAAATAAAGCAATATAAAACCATAAATAATTAAATAGTAACATGTAAATGCCAGGAAATAAGTCCAGGACCAGCCTATTGGCTCAGGGTGTCTGACCCTCCAAGGGAGGAGTTGTAAAGTTTGATGGCCACAGGCAGGGGTGACTTCCTATGACGCTCTGTGTTGCATCTCGGTGGAATGAGTCTCTGGCTGAATGTACTCCTGTGCCCAACCAGTACATTATGTAGTGGATGGGAAACATTGACCAAGATGGCATGCAACTTAGACAGCATCCTCTTTTCAGACACCACTGTCAGACAGTCCAGTTCCATCCCCACAACATCACTGGCCTTACGGATGAGTTTGTTGACTCTGTTGGTGTCTGCTACCCTCAGCCTGCTGCCCCAGCACACAACAGCAAACATGATAGCACTGGCCACCACAGACTCGTAGAACATCCTCAGCATTGTCCGACAGATGTTAAAGGACCTCAGTCTCCTCAGGAAATAGAGATGGCTCTGACCCTTCTTGTAGACAACCTCAGTGTTCTTTGACCTGTCCAGTTTATTGTCAATTCGTATCCCCAGGTATTTGTAATCCTCCACCATGTCCACCCTGATCCCCTGGATGGAAACAGGGGTCACCGGTGCCTTAGCTCTCCTCAGGTCTACCACCAGTTCCTTAGTCTTTTTCACAATAAGCTGCAGATAATTCTGTTCACACCATGTGACAAAGTTTCCTACCGTAGCCCTGTACTCAGCCTCATCTCCCTTGCTGATGCATCCAACTATGGCAGAGTCATCCGAAAACTTCTGAAGATGACAAGACTCTGTGCAGTAGTTGAAGTCCGAGGTGTAAATGGTGAAGAGAAACAGAGACAATACAGTCCCCTGAGGAGCCCCAGTGCTGCTGATCACTCTGTCGGACACACAGTGTTGCAAGCACACGTACTGTGGTCTGCCAGTCAGGTAATCAAGAATCCATGACACCAGGAAAGCATCCACCTGCATCGCTGTCAGCTTCTCCCCCAGCACAGCAGGGCAGATGGTGCTGAACGCACTGGAGAAGTCAAAAAACATGACCCTCACAGTGCTCGCTGGCTTGTCCAGGGCAGCTGATAGAAGCTTGTGTTGGGGAACACTTTGCAACTAGTGATCACAATGCCATTAGTTTCAAAATAAATATGCAAAAAGATAGGTCTGGTCCATGTGTTGAGATTCCAAATTGGGGAAAGGCCAATTTTGATGGTATCAGAAATGATCTGGCAAGGGTGGATTGGGACAGGCTGTCTTCTGGCAAAGGTGTACTTGGCAAGTGGGAGGCCTTCAAAGCAAAATTTTGAGAGTTCAAAGCTTGTATGTACCTGTCTGAATGAAAGGTAAGCATAGCAAGTGTGGGGAACCTTGGTTTTCAAGAGATACTGAAGACCTGGTTAAGAGTGAAAAAGGAGGTGCATAGCAGGTATAGGCAGGCAGGTAGGTACAGGTGAGGTGCTGATGGAATACAAGTGCAAGAGAACACGTAAAGAAAGATGCTTGCCTGGCCTGCTGCATTTTGTATGTGTTGCTCGGATTTCCAGCATCTGCAGATTTTCTCTTGTCTGTGACTCAAAGAAAGAAATCAGGAGGGCTAAAAGAAGGCATGAAGTTGTTCTAGCAGACAAGGTGAAAGAGAATACTAAGGGATTCTATAGATATATTAAGAGCAAAAAGATTGCTAGGGACAAAACTGGTCCTCTGGAAGGTCAGAATGGTAATCCATGTGTGGAGCCAAAACAGATGGGGGTGATCTTACATAATTTTTTTGCACTTGTTTTTACTCAGGAGACAGACACAGATTCTACAGAAGTGAGGCAAAGTGGCATCATCCTCATGGATCCTGTACAGATTGCAGAGGAGGAGGTGTTTACCGCCCTGAAGGAAATCAGGGTGGATAAATCCCCAGGACCTGACAAATTGTTCCTCAGATCCTATGGGAGATAAGTGCAGAAACTGCCGGGCCCTCGCTGAGATATTTAAATCATCCTCTGCAACAGAGGAGGTACCAGAGGATTGGAAGATGGCCAATGTTGTTCTGCTGTTTAAGAAAGACTAAACATAAACTAGGAAATTATAGTCTGGTGAGTCCGACATCAGTTGTAGGAAAGTTATTGGAAGATATTCTACAGGATCAGATACAAGTGTTTGGATAGATATGGACTGATTAAGAATAATCAGCATGGCTTTGTGTGTGGTAGGTCATGTCTAATCAATCTTAGTAGAGTTTTTCGAGGAAGTTACCACGAAAATAGAAGAAGGCAAGGCAGTGGATGTTGCCCACATGGACTTTAACAAGCATCTGACAAGGTCCCGCATGGGAGGTTGGTCAAGAAGGTTTTGTCGCTCAGCATTCAAAATGAGGTTGTAAGTTGGATCAGACATTGGCTTTGTGGCAGAAGCCAAAGAGTGGCAGTAGATGGGTGTCTCACTAACTGGAGGCCTGAGACTTGTGGTGTGCTGCAGGGATCAGTGCTGGGTCGCTTGTTGCTTTTCATCTATAGCAACGATCTAGATGATAGTGTGGTTAAGCGGATCAGCAGATTTGCTAATAACACCAGGATGAGAGGTGTAGTGGACAGAGTGAAAGGCTATCATGGCTTGCAGAGGGATCAGCATCAGCTGGAAAAACGGGCTGAAAAATGGCAGACAAGTGCGAGGTGTTATGCACTTCTGGGGTAGGTCTTACACAGTGAATGGTAGGGCACTGAGGAGTGTGGTAGAACAAACAGATCGGGGAATACAGGACCATAATTCATTGAAAGTGGTGTCACAGGTAGATAGTGTCGTTAAGAGAGCTTTTGACACTTTGGCCTTCATAAATCAATGTATCAAGTACAGACGATGGGATAGTATGTTGAAGTTGTACAAAACATTGGTGAGGCCTAATTTAGATTATGAAGACACGCAGTCCTCTTTTATTTTCATTTAGTAATGCGTGCATTAAGAAATGATACACTATTTCCTCCAGTGTGATATCACAAAACACAGGACAGACCAACACTGAAAAAAACTAATAAAACCACATAATTATAACATATAGTTACAACAGTGCAACAATATCATAACTTGATGAAGAAGTCCATGAGCACAGTAAAAGTTCAAAGTCTCTCAAATGTCCCACATCTCACGCAGACGGAGAGAAGGAAGAAAAACTCTCCCTGCCATACCCGACCATGGTCCGACTCTGAGTCATCCGAAAACTTTGAGCCCTGATCAGCTCTCCGACACCGAGTACTGAGCGCCATCTCTATCCGAACGATTCGACCTCCTTCTCGGTTGCCAATTTAGAGTAATGTGTGCAGTTTTGATCACTTACCTATAGGAAAGATGTAACTAAGGTTGCAAGAGTACAAAAAAAAATTATTCTTTCAAGAACTCAATCAAGAAACTCACCAATGCCTCCACTTTCTGAGGAGGCTGAAGAGCATTGGACTATGCTGGGTCTGGAGGACCAGATAAGGAAAGATTGAATGTTAGGAATTCATTCCTTAGATTGAGGGGGTGTACGGGGTGTCAGGGAGGGGTAGCACCTCTGGTGGGGTAACATGTTGCGTCCTTTTCAGGGCGGTTAGTCCACCTTTGGTCCCCACCTGGCACTCAGCTCTCACCTGTGGCTCCTCGTAGCTGTTTGCATGCGACAGTGGCCACACCCCCGGCAACGGCTTCGACAAGCCGGCTAAACCAGGTGAGGGTAGCCGACGGGTCTCAAACCCTCGGTGAGATAGGGAGTTGTCTATCCCAGCATGTGAAGACAGACTCCAGCGGATTGAGCGGACGAGACCAACGGAAAGTCCAACGGTCAAGAAGGCGGTCTCTGCAAGCGTCGTGGAACGTGTAGAGCAGGACAAGACAGAGAAGACGTCCTGGTCATAAACTGCGCCTAGTCCCATCTGCAGCCGTCTAGACTCTGTCTTGCCACTGGATCCAGATGGGAATTGGGAAGAGAGAGTGAGGCTGACGCTGCGCAACTCTCCCTCACTTAAATCCAAATCACACGCTAGTCTCAACACCATCATAATGGTGCTGAGGTCTTCATCGACGTCAATGATGGACGAACAACCAACCAACCTTAGATTGAGAGGAGATTTGATATAGGTATACAAAATGATGAGGGGTATAGAAAGGGTAAATGCAAGCAGGCTTTTTCCACTAAGGTTGGATGGCACTACAACTAGAAGTTATGATTTAAGGGTGAAAGCCAAGTTTAAGGGGAACATGAGGGGAAACTTCTTCACTCAGAGGGTAGTGAGAGTGTGGAATGAGCTGCATGCGAGCTTGATTTCAATGTTTGGATAGCTACATGGATATTAGGGGTATGGAGGACTATTGTCCTGGTGCAGATCGATGGGGGCAGGCAGTTTAAATTATTTTGGCATGGACTAGATGGGCTGAAGGGCCTTCTTCTGTGTAGTACTTCTTTATGACTATGATTCTAAATAATCTCTCCCTCACTGTGAGCAAGACAAAAGAGATGGTTATTGACCAACAACACTCACATGCCTGCTCACATCAGTGGCACAGCATGGAAACCATGAGCAATTTCAAACTCCTGGGAGTGCACATCTCGCACAAACCTTCATAGTCCCAAAACCCAATCAAGAAAGCTCACCAATGCCTCTACTTTCTGAAGAGGTTGAAGAGAGCTGGACTATGCACATCAATACTTACGACTTTCCACAGATGCGCAGTAGAGAACATCCCAACATGCTGCGTGACTGCACAGTATGGAACCTGCATGGTGGCTGACGGGAAGAGACTACAATGGGTAGTCAAGACTGCCCAATGCATCACTAGCCTACCCACCATCAAGTACATATATACAGAAAAGTGCTGGGAAAAGGCCCACCGACTCTGCTCAGAGCTATTTGTCTCATCCCCATCAGTGAACAGACTACGTTATATCCACACCAGAATTACCAGACTCAAAAACAGTTACCTTTCCCGAAGCAATACCTTCACCCTCTAAGCTTCAAAGTTCCCACGACCATCACATTATCATTTCCTGTCAGAGTCATCTCACGCACAGACATTGTTGCACCAAGTGTTACTTTATGTATATATAAACAATTCTCATGAGCTATCTTATATATTTACTGTGTTTTTTATTACTGTGTTTTACACAGGTGTATTGGAAATCACATTATACATTTTTGAATCTTGAATCTACTAGCAGCCACGGTGATCTTTTGAACATGCTTATGTCCAATTTCACATTTTCTTTTGCAGGCACTTCAACTGGTCATACTCCTTTCCATGACACAGGTTTAGTGACACACACACACACACACACACACACACGCACACACTCACACACACTCACACACACTCACACAAAATGCACACACACAAAAACGCACACACACACAAAAACGCACACACACAAACACACACACACACACACAACGCACACACACACACACACAAAATGCACACACACAACGCACACACACACACAAACAAAACACACACACAAACGCACACACTCACAAAACGCACTCACACACAACGCACACACGCACAACGCACACACGCAAAATGCACACACACACAAAACGCACACACACACACACACAAAATGCACACACACACAAAACGCACGCGCGCGCACACACACACAGCACAGACACACACAAAACGCGCAAACACACACAAAATGCATACACACACAAAACACACACACACACGCACACACACACAAAATGCAAACACACACACAAACACACACAAAACGCACGCACACACAAAACGCACACACGCACAAAACGCACACAACGCACACACACAAAACGCGCAAACACACACAAAACGCGCACACACACACAAAACGCACACACACACACACAAAACGCGCACACACACACAAAATGCACACACGAACAAAACGCACACACACGAACAAAATGCACACACACAAACGCGCACACACAAACAAACGCGCACACACAATCAAATGCGCACACACAAACAAACGCGCACACATGCACAAAACTCACACACGCACAAAATGCACACACACAAAATGCACACACACAAAATGCACACACACACACACACACAAAACGCACACACACACGAACAAAACGCACACACAAAATGCACACACACAAAACGCACACACACACACACAAAATGCACACACAGAAAACGCACACACAAAACGCACGCGCGCGCGCACACACACACACACAAACGCACACACACACACAAACGCACACACACACACAAAACGCACACACGAACAAAACGTAGACATGAACAAAACGCACACACACACACAAAACGCACACACACGAACAAAACGCACACACACAAACAAAACGCACACACACAAATGCACACACACACAAAACTCACACACGAACAAAACACACACACACACACACACTCAATACGCACACACACAAAACGCACACACAAAATTGGAAGGTGTTTGGGAAATAGAAATAAGAGGACTTAGCTTTGTATTAGCTGAGAACTATTAAGTGTTGTTTGGTAATGGGAAAGACATAATAAACAGTACTGTGCAAATATCATAAGCACCCTAGCTATACATAAATGCCCAAGAATTTTGCACATACTTTATAATACAACTACTAGACAGACATCTACAGCAGAGTAAATTTTAAGTTGTCCCCCTCACACCTACAGATTTAAGCGAGAAGGATTTCGTACTCTTAGGGGACAATGTCGTTTCTGACGGGGGGCGAGGGGTGGTCACTCTGCTTGGCAGCTGAGACTCATGGCTGTGAAACAATCTCTGGTTCTGGGGCCACCTCCATGGTGGTTGTAGGAGTTCACTCTGGGACTGCAGGAAATCATTCTGAAAATTCTGGATATCTTTCTTCTTTGTGTTGGCATCCGGAATAGTGTGTGGCAAGCTGCTTGATGTGCTGATCTATCCCAGGCCATCAGACGCAGCTTCGACCTAACGCTTTCATTTTGACCATGTCTAGATGATCGGCATGTAGCTCTTCCAACACTTCAGCTCTCAATTTGGATGGTACAACAATTCTCAATCCCCATGTAAGATAACCCCTGTCAAGAGCAAGTCCATCTCGGTGCTGGTAAGAATGGGGGAACTGGGGTTTCTGCTGCCCATTCCAGCCGTTTTGGGGACTATGTAGACCTGAAACAGTGCGAGATTGTTTCTAGTTTCCCTCTTGATCATCTCCACCATAATAGGGAAACTTTTGATTTGCATTAGGGGGAATACATCAAGAAGGATGTCCTCTTTTGTCAATTTTTCAGGCATTTTCTTTTCCAAGCGCATTCAGGAGAATCCATCAGCATTTCCATGATTAGATGTCTTCCTGAATTCGATCTTGTCATTGTGAGCTCCAAGAAGCAGAGCCCACCTCTGCATTTGTGCTGCTGTTGTTAGTGGAATACCCTTCCGTAACTGAAAATAGACACTAGTAAATTATGATCAGTAATGAGGGCAAAATCTCAACCACAGAAGTACTAGTTGAAATGTCAATCTGCACATAATTTTTCTTTACAGCAGCCAGAAAACCTGTTGCAAAGACTAAGGAGCATTCTCTTCCATCACTCATAACATGTGACATGACTGCACCTGTACCATAAGGTGAAATGTCACAGGTAAGCTTCACTGGATGATGTGGACCATAATGTGTGAGTACAGTATCTGACATCACCATTGCCTTCACCTTTTTGAAAGCCACCTCATACTGCTTTGACCATTGCCCTTTCTTAACGATGTGTAGTAATGAGTTCAAGGGATGGAGCACAGTAGTTAGGTTTGGCAGGAACTGGTCAGAGTAATTGACAATTCCTAAAAAGGGCCACAACTGTGACATATCCTTTCGCCTTGGGGCATCAACCACAGTTTGAATTTTCTCAGGACATTTACATAATCCTTATGCATCAATGGTGCAATCACAGTAAATGATGCTTGGTTTAAAGAATTCACACTTGCTGCATCGTGCCCTGAGTCTGTTATCTTCTAACGCTGTCTTGAGATTTTGGAGACGTTCCTTGTCGTCATCATCACCAGTAACTGGAGTGCCCGGGCAGCCTTGCAGCACCTGGTCAATATCTTTCAGCCAGAGTGCAGGTGCAGATACTACTTCAAAAACAGAAACATAGAAAACCTACAGCACAATAGAGGCCCTTCAGCCCACCAAGCTGTGCCGAACATGTCCTTACTTTAGAACTACCTAGGCTGACCCATAGCCCTCTATTTTTCTAAGCTCCATGCAGCCATACAGGAGTCTCTTAAAAGACCCGATCGTTTCCGCCTCCACCTCCGCTGCTGCCGGCAGCCTATTCCACCCACTCACCACTCTCTGCATAAAATAAAAACAACTTAGCCCTGACATCTCCTCTGTACCTACTTCCAAGCACCTCTCGTGCTAGCCATTTCAGCCCTGGGAAGAAGCCTCTGACTATCCATACCATCAAAGACTCATCATCTTGTACACCTCTATCAGGTCACCTCTCATCCTCCGTCACTCCAAGAAGAAAAGGCAGAGTTCACTCAACCTATTCTCATAAGGCATGCTCCCCAATCCAGGCAAAATCCTTGTAAACCTCCTCTGCGCCCTTTCCATAGTTTCCACATTCTTCCTGTAGTGAGCTGACCAGAAATGAGCACAGTACTCCAAGTGGGGTCTGACCAGGGTCCTATATAGCTGCAACATTACCTCTCAGCTCTTAAACTCAATCCCATGATTGATGAAGGCCAATACACCATATGCCTTCTTAACCACAGAGTCAACCTGCACAGCAGCTTTGAGTGTCCTATGGACTCAGGCCCCAAGATCCCTCTGATCCTCCACACTGACAAGAGTCTTACCATTAATGCTATATTCTGCCATCATATTTGACCTACCAAAATGAACCACCTCACACTTATCTGCCACTTCTCAGCCCTGTTTTGTATTCTATCAATGTCCCGCTGTAACCTCTGACAGCCTTCCACACTATCCATAACACCCCCAACCTTTGTGTCATCAGCAAATTTACTAACCCATCTCTCCACTTCCTCATCCAGGTCATTTATAAAAATCACAAAGAGTAGGGGTCCCAGAACAGATCCCTGAGGCACACCACTGGTCACCAACCTCCATGCAGAATATGACCCGTCTACAACCACTCTGCCTTCTGTGGGCAAACCAGTTCTGGATCCACAGAGCAATGTCCCCTTGGATCCTATGCCTCCTTACTTTCTCAATAAGCCTTGCATGGGGTACCTTATCAAATGCCTTGCTGAAATCCATATACACTACATCTACTGCTCTACCTTCATCAATGTGTTTAGTTACATCCTCAAAAAATTCAATCAGGCTCATAAGGCACAACCTGCCTTTGACAAAGCCATGCTGACTATTCTTAATCATATTATACCTCTCCAAATGCTCATAAATTCTGCCTCTCAGGATCTTCTCCATCAACTTACCAACCACTGAAGTAAGACTCGCTGGTCTATAACTTCCTGGGCTATCTCTACTCCCTTTCTTGAATAAGGGAACAACATCTGCAACCCTCCAATCCTCCGGAACCTCCCCCGCCCTCATTGATAATGCAAAGGTCATTGCCAGAGGCTCAGCAATCTCCTCCCTCGCCTCCCACAGTAGCCTGGAGTAAATCCCGTCCGGTCCCGGTGACTTATCCAACTTGACGCTTTCCAAAAGCTCCAGCACATCCTCTTTCTTAATATCTACATTCTCAAGCTTTTCAGTCCACTGCAAGTCATCCCTACAATTGCCAAGATCCTTTTCCGTAGTGAATACTGAAGCAAGGTATTCATTAAGTACCTCCACTACTCCGATTGTGGTGAACAACTCCTACTCCTCAGCCTAAATACACCCCTGTGCAACTAAGTGTTGGACTTCCTAATGAACAGGCTTCAGATAATCAAGATGCAAACTGCTCCTCCCTCCCCATTATTCTCCACACTGGTGCCTCCCCACCAGGGCTGTGTACACAAGGTGAGCGACAGGAAATAATGAAGTTGTGATGGAGTTGGTAGGTAGAAGTATTGATCAGCATTACTGCTTGAGGAAAGTAACTTTTTGATTCTGGTTGTCCTGGCATGGATGCTATGTAGCCTCCTCCCTGGTGGCCCTTTCTCGGCACCTGAGTAATGACACTGTCAAGTTTGCCGATAACACGACAGTGCTGGGCGTCATCACCCACAACGATGAGACAGCCTACAGAGAGGGGGTGGAAGAGCTCGAGGCCTGGTGCAAGGCAAATCAACTCTCCTTCAATGTCAATAAGACAAAAGAGAAGGTTATTGACCTCAGGAGAACTATTCAGTTGACTATTGCAGGAGCAGTGGCATGCAAATGGATCTCTAATCAAGTTGTAGTTGGCTCAGCCATTCATGACCCCACAATGCTGTACCTCCTGCTTTACCACGTACAAGCCCAGTGTGTATTGTTGGTTGTTGTACTTGCTGTCACGAATGTAATTCCCACAGGAGTTACCTTTTTTCCACTATAGGTTCCTACTTAGATATCTACAGGCTTCAGTACAGTATATTTGAAATGCTATTAAAACTCATTTTGTAGAATGACTGAAACAGCTGAGCAAATGTCCAATTCCATTTTAATTAATTTGCCATTCAATTCAGGTGCAAACCATATTGTTTGTCTCCTTTTAGTTTTCACATTGTAAATCTGAAGGTCACTCAGTCCTGTGTCATTCTCATTGTTGTCAGATTTTTCATCAGCAGCACGCAGATTTGAGCTGCAACTAGACTTTTTATCTTTTTCTCTTCCCTGTGCAGTCCATTTATTTTGTCTGTCCGACATGCTCTTTGTGTATGTCCTACTTTGTTATGTTTTCTGCAAGTTTCACATATTCATCTGCATTGGTCTGGTGCATGTGAGCCTCTGCCACAAAAAAAGCACAATCTGTTCTTACAGGTATGTTTCTGATTAGACGATGCAGTTTCAGTCACCCTCACTTTCACTCCTGACTGTAAATCAACGGTGCCTGTTTCCATTACAGCAATTTCAACTGCTCTTTTAAAGGTGAGTCGCACTTCAGATAGGAGTCATTTTTAAATCTTTTCTTGTAAGATTCCACAAACTAAACAATCTCTCAGTGCCTCATTAAGCCCATGACTAAATCGACAATGCTCAGACAATTCAATTCAGTCACACAACCTGAAATATTCACCTTTTATTTGGTTCTGCTTATGAAACCTAAAGCTGTTGCAAGGATGAGGCTGAGAACGGACCCAAGTGCAGGACACAGGCGTGGAGGCAGAGTCGTGAGACGTTAGCACCGCCGCGAATGGGGGACCAGTATCCAGGAGAGTCTTTACACGGGGACAAGGTTTACACACAGTATCCAGGAAATGATGCGGAGCTGAGAACTGACAGTCCCAAGGAATCAGGAAACAAGGTTTACTCACACTAAAGTCAACCAACACTGGCAAAGCATGGCTGTGCTGCCCGAGTTTTATCCTATGTTCGCTAATGGGAACCCGGTGTGCTGTAATTAGTGGAACTGGGAATGATTGGGAGTCATATGAAGGGATTAGGGCCCAATTTAGGAGGTAATAGCAAGACAGGGAATTGCCAGACGGGACCATGACTGTAACTACCACCACTCCCCCCCCAACGGGGGCCTCCAGGCGAACATCCGGGCTTGTCTGGACGGTCCCGATGGAAGTCTTGAATGAAGATGAAGTCCAGGATGATGGAGTGGGGAACCCAGGAACGCTCCCCTGGGCCGTTTCCTTCCCAGTTGACCAGGTATTGGAGGCCCCCACCCCGACGGTGCACATCTAGTTGCCGCCGGACGGTGTATGTCGGATGGTTGTCGATAATCCGGGCGGGTGGAGGGGTTTCGGTCAGAGGACACAAGGGGCTGATGGAAAATGTTTTTAATTGGGAAACATGAAAAGTAGGGTGGATGTGCATAGATCTTGATAGTTTAAATCGGACTGCTGTGGGGCTGATGATACTCTCCACCTTGAAAGGTCCTAGGAAGCGAGGGGCGAGTATCTTAGGCTCGTTTTTGAGAGGGATGTCTTTGGATGAAAGCCACACCATCTGCCCAGGTCGATACTCAGGCGCAGGAGTCCGGTGCCAATCAGCAATCCTCCTATTGCGATCGGCTGGTCTGAGCAGGGCCGTGCATGTGTCCTCCCAAACCTAGCGGCACCGATCGATATGGGCCTGAACAGATGCCACCGCAATCTCCTCTTCTTGCGCAGGGAACAGCGGGGGTTGGTATCCAAGGGAGCACTTGAACAGAGACCTTCCGATAGCGGTACTAACCAGAGAGTTGTGGGCGTACTCAATCCACGCGAGGTGGTCACTCCAGGTAGACGGTTTGTTGGTTGTAATACATCGTAGTGTCACCTCCTAGTCCTGGTTGACCCGTTCCGTTTGTCCGTTCGTCTGTGGGTGGAAGCCAGATGACAGGCTGACCGAGGCACCTACGGCTTGACAGAAAGCCTTCCATACCTGCAAGATGAATTGAGGACCTCGATCGGAGGCGATGTCCGAGGGAATTCCGTGGAGGTGGAAAACGTGGCAGATGAGAAGGTCTGTGGTTTCCTGAGCAGAAGGGAGTTTAGGGAGCGCTACAAAGTGCACCGTCTTGGAGAACCGGTCTACTACGGTGAGTACGGTGGTGCTTCCGTGTGAAGGAGGTAGACCAGTGACTAAATCTTGGGCAATGTGCAACCAAGGACGAACAGGGACAGGTAGGGGATGAAGTAATCTCGCAGGTGGCCAATGGGAGGCTTTCCCATGGGCACAGGCGGAACATGCAGAGACATAGGAACAGGTATCCGCCTCCATGGAAAGCCACCGAAAGTGTCTTTTCAGGAGAGTCAGGGTCCGATCACTCCCGGGGTGGCAGGCGAACCGAGATGTGTGCCCCCACTGGAGAAGCTGAGATCTGACGGAACCAGGCACAAAAGGCGATCGGCGGGTCCATTGCTGGGGTCAGGGTCATCCCGTTGGGCTTCCTTTATTATGGACTCAATCTCCCAAGTGAGGGTTGCCACCACACGGGATGGTGGGAGGATAGTCTCTGGGCTGGAGGTGTCCTCCTTGGAGTTGTATTGGCGGGAGAGCGCGTCCGGCTTCCCATTCTTGGACCCTGGATGGTATGTGAGGGAAAACTTGAACCATCCAAAAAATAATGCCAACGGGCCTGGCGGGAGTTCAAACATTTGGCGGTCTGAATCCCAGGTTCTTATGATCAGTCCAAACAATAAACGGGTGTTCCTCCCCCTCCAGCCAGTGCCTCCACTCCTCCAATGCTAGCTTGGCTGCCAATATTCCCGATTCTCCACGTCGTAATTCCACTCAGCGGGGGACAGTTGGCGAGAAAAGGTGGCACAGGGCTAAAGCTTTTCGTCCGGACTTGATTGTCAGGACAGGACTGCTCCTATCCCGGAGTTGGAGGCATCAACATAACAATGAATTGACAGGAGGGGTCCGGCTGGACCAGGATGGGAGCAGTTGTGAACCACCTCTTCAGGTCAATGAATGCCGAATCAGCCTCAGAGTCCCAACAAAAAGGTGTGGTAGGCGAGGTAAGTCGGGTAAGGGGTGCCGCCACCCGACTGTAATCCCTGATAAATCGGCGATAAAAGTTTGCAAACTCCAAAAACCGCTGAAGTTGTTTGCAGGTTGTGGGCCTGGGCCATTCTTCCACCGCCTGGATCTTCTCGGGATCTGCTCTCACCTGCCCGCTCTCGATGATGTAGCCAAGGAAGCTGACCGAAGGGACGTGGAACTCACGTTTCTCCACCTTCACAAATAACTTGTTCTCCCACAGTCTCTGGAGGACCAGATGGACATGGTGAATGTGTTTCTGGGTGCTGCTAGAAAATATTAAGATATCATCTAGGTAGACGAACATGAAGCGATTAATGAAGTCCCTCAGTACATCATTGATTAGGGCTTGAAAAACAGCGGGGGCATTGGTGAGGCCAAACGGCATGACCAAGAATTCGAAGTGGCCCAAAGGTGTATTAAAGGCCACCTTCCACTCGTCTTCCTCCCTCATCCTGACTAGATGGTAGGCGCTACGAAGGTCCAACTTTGAGAAGATGATGGCTCCGTGAAGTGGTTCAAATGCTGAGTTAATGAGGGGCAGTGGGTACTTATCTTTAACTGTTATATTGTTTAGGCCTCGGTAATCAATACTGGGATGAAGTGACCCACCCTTCTTCTCTACAAAGAAGAAACCGGCGCCCACCGGGGAGGTTGAAGGTCGAATAATGCCCGCCGCGAGGGACTCACGAATGTATTTCTCCATGGTGTCTCTCTCCAGTCGGGATAAGGGAAACGAGGCCCTGGGGAGAAGGTCAATAGCGCAATCATGTGGACAGTGCGGCGGCAGGGAAAGAGCCCGTTGTTTGCTGAATACCTGTCCCAGGTCATGGTATTCTGCAGGGACCTCGAACAAGTTGAGGGGTTCCAAGACAGGCGGGGTCGCGGTAGTCTCCCCCGGGGATGGAGCCGAACGCAGACAGGTGGCGTGGCAAAATGGGCTCCGGCTGGCTATCCTCCCGGTAGACCAGTGGACGTAGGGGTTGTGGTGGTACAGCCAGGGATATCCTAAGACTACAGGAGCTTGAGGAGAATGGATGAGATTAAATCGTACCTCCTCTCGATGGTTTCCGGACAGAATCAAGGTCGGGTGGCGTACAGTGGGTAATCCGAGCCAGCAGTTTTCCGTCCAGCGCCTGGGCCTCCAGAGGGCTACTTAACGGCTCCCAAGGTATTCCGGCCCGGGAGGCTATGTCCTCGTCCAGGAGATTTCCCTCGGCACTGGAATCCACCAAGGCAGATAGGGACAGGGACTGTGGTTGATAATTCACGGTAGCCGGGATCTGCATCTGGGTCTGGGGGACTGAAGGGAGTGCCGTCCAGCTCACCAGGGTCCCCCTTTCTACTGGTGAGCCCTCCCTTTTGGCCGCAGAGGACAGGTATCCCAGAAATGTCCCGACTGGCTGCAATAGTGACAATCCCCAGCTCTCCGCCTCCGAAGTCGTCCGGCAGGGAGAGACGGTTCCTCCCCCATGATGTATGCAATCTTTGATCTGTCTGAGGTGTATATACGTGGCTGTTTCTCAAAGACAAAAGAGCATTGTAATAAGGAGGCCCAGCACTTACCTAGGTCCCCAGCGTAGGGTTCCAGTTCGGGTACGTACAGCTCTCGAGGGGGTTGTGTTGCCAATCGAAGGGGTGTAGCCCTTCCAGGCTGTGCAGTTTGGTCAGTCGGGGTTCTTGGAAGGGACGGAGTAAGGGAAGCGGATACCCAGTCAACCTGCTCACTGACCTTCCTCATATTCACGGACAGCGCACGAAGGTTTTCTGTGACATCCCTGAGCAGCTGGTCGTGGGCACCCAGTAGGTAGCCCTGGCTGACGAGGGCCTGTTGCATGGGGTCCGTGTCTGCTGGGTTCATTCTTGGCCAGTTCGTTCTGTTGCAAGGACGAGGCTGAGGAAGAACCCAAGCACAGGACACAGGCGTGGAGACAGAGTCATGAGGCGTTAGCATCGCCGCGAATGGGGAACCGGTATCCAGGAGAGTCTTCACACAGAGACAAGGTTTACGTAGAGTATCCAGGAAATGATGCAGAGCTTAGAACTGACAGTCCCAAGGAATCAGGAAACAAGGTTTACTCACACTAGAGTCGACCAACGAACTGGCAAAGCATGGCTGTGCTGCCCGAGTTTTATCCTATGTTCGCTAATGGGAACCAGGTGTGCTGTAATTAGTGGAACTGGGAATGATTGGAAATCAGACGAGGGGATTAAGGCCCAATGAAGGAGGTAATAGCAAGATGGGGAATTGCCAGATGGGACCATGACAAAAGCATTCTGCAATCTACAATTGGTTTAGTTCTGAATGCTTCTGCATTACTTTCATAATATCAGCAAAGCTCACTTCAGCTAGTTCAGCTGGAGCAGTTAAACTTCTAAGCAAACTGTATACTTTTCCACCTATTACACTTAGCAAAGCTGGCATTTGCTTTTCATTAGCTACTTCATTTGCTTCAAAATACTTTTCAATTCATTCAGTATACATCACTCAGTTATCTGTTGTGCAATCAAATATATCCATTTTTCTGCTTCTGTTAATATATTATTATCACCACCCTGCATTTACTGTTTATAAACCCATGAACCCCTCGTCCAGTTTCTGCCCTTTTTTAAATAAAACTTTAACATCTCTCTACACTTGCAGAGAAAAAAAATGCACTGCACTTTTTTGTTAACTCTAGCAACTCTCCTCCTTCCGAAGAAAAACATGCTGGTAGGTAGTCATCCCGGGTTCATTTAAGACTTCCTCATTGCTACCATTATATTTTGCAACTCCAAAAACTAATTGAAAGGAAAGCACAGGAGTCCAGAATAACATATATATTTTGTTTTACTTTAGTGAGTCACTTACATATGTCATGGTGGCATAATGACATATTCCGTACTTTTACATACTGTACAACCCATAGTGAATTATGTAAACAACAAAGAATGCTTAATCAAACAATACATTTACACTATTACTCAAATATTGTTGTTTATCCATTGTCGTCGTCGATGAAGACCTCAACACCATTATGATGATGATGGTGTCAAGACTAGTGCATGATTTGGATTTAGCGTCAGCCTCACTCTCTCTTCCCAATTCCCATCTGGATCCAGTGGCAAGACAAGAGTCCAGATGACTGTAGATGGAACTAGGCGCAGTGGATGACCAGGACATCTTCTGTATCTAGTTGTGCTCTACACGTTCCATGACGCTTGCAAATACCGCCTTCTTGACCGTTGGACCTTCCATTGGTCTCACCTGCTCAATCCGCCGGAGTCTGTCTTCACATGCTGGGATAGACAACTCCCTATCTCACCGAGGGTTTGAGACCTGTCGGATACCCTCACCTGGTTGAGCCAGCTTGTTGGAGGGTGTGTGGGTGTGGCCGCTGTCGCATGCAAACAGCTACGAGGAGCCACAGGTGAGAGCTGAGTGCCAGGTGGGGACCAAAGGTGGACTAACCACCTTGAAAAGGACGCGACATGTTCCCCCACCAGAGGTGCTACCCCTCCCTGACACCCCATACACCCCACTCAAATATTACTGATATAGTAAATACACAAGGAGCTTGTGGACTGCTTTATTTGCTATGCAGTTAAAGGAAGAAAAAGATTTAAAAATTTATCACCATTCAAATATGTTTGATGTTACCTGGCACCATCCCATTCAATTCCATTCTACTGCCTTCTCTCTAACCTTTAAAAACCTTCCTTATCAAGAACCTATCAAGCTCCGCTTTAAATATGCTCAATGACTTGGCCTCCACAGCCATCTGTGGCAATGAATTCCACAGATTCACTACAGTCTGGTTAAAGAAATTCCTCATCTACATTCTAAAGAATCATCCTTGTATTCTGAGGCTGTGTCCTCTGGTCTGAGACTCCCCCACTATAGGAAACATCCTCTCCACATCCACTCTGTCTAGGTCTTTCAATATTTGATCTCTTCGTCCTTTTACTATCATCCCTACCTCAAATGGTGGAAACACAAGGAATCCTGCAGATGCTGGAATTTCAAGCAACACACATCAAAGTTGCTGGTGAACTCAGCAGGCCAGGCAGCATCTCTAGGAAGAGGTGCAGTCGATGTTTCGGGCCGAGACCCTTCGTCAGGACTAACTGAAGGAAGAGTGAGTAAGAGATTTGAAAGTGGAAGGGGGAGGGGGAGATCCAAAATGATAGGAGAAGACAGGAGGGGGAGGGATGGAGCCACGAGCTGGACAGGTGATTGGCAAAAGGGATATGAGAGGATCATGGGACAGGAGGCCCAGGGAGAAGGAAAAGGGGGAGGGGGGAAACCCAGAGGGTGGGCAAGAGGGACAGAGGGAGAAAAAGGAGAGAGAGAAAAAGAATGTGTACATATAAATAAATAAATACCGGTTGGGGTACAAGGGGGAGATGGGGCATTAGCGGGGGCATTGACTCCACCCTAATGGTGGAGTCAAAGTCAAAGAAATTTTATTATTAAAGTACGTATATGTCGCCATATACTACTTGGGATCAAGTTTCTTCAAAACATTTATAGGAAAATAAAGAAATTAATACCTAGACTCGCCCACAAAAGGAAATATCCCCATCACATCTACGCTTTCTAGGCCTTTCAATAGTTAATAGGTTTTCAATTAGATCCTCTCATTCTTCTGAACTCCAGTGAGTACAGGTCAGAGCCATCTCAAACACTCCCTCATATGTTAACCCTTTCAATCCTGGAATCATTCTCATGAACCTCCTCAGGACCCTCTCCCATGCCAACACATTTTTTCGTAGATAAGGGACACAAATCTGCTCACAATACTCCATGTGCAGTCTGCCTTATAAAGCTTCAGAAATGCATCCTTCTAGTCCTCTCAAAATGACTGCAGCATTGCATTTGCCTTCCTTAACCTGCAGGGAATCCTGCACAAGAACTCTCAAGTCCCTTTGCACCTCTGATTTTTGAATTTTGATTTTGAATTTTCTCACTAGAAAATAGTCTACACCAATGTTTCCCAAACTTTTTTAGCCCAACACTTTCATACTTGCCAATGCCCCACTTCGGCACAATATACATTCCGGCACCCCCATAGTGTAAAAACATGTCTACCATATGCCAACATGAGAAAAATGATTCTGCTTTAAATATTTATTTGACTTTATACCTAGCTTACACAGTACCTGTGCACTGTACAGCAGCTTCAATATCAATGTAATCCTTGAGCTCGATGGTTTTTAAGCAAGAGTCAAAATATCTGATTCAAGTTGTGACAGCTAAAGTTGGACATATGTAACAATGTCCAAGCGGTTTCTGTTTTTTTTGTGAGTATGTGATTAACTGCACTGAAGCCTCTTTCAACAAGGTAGGAGGATGAAAATGCAATGAAGAGCAGTTTACCTCTTCTCCAAAGACCAGGAATTTCAATCTTGTTTCCCAGGCTCTTGATGACATTGAGCAAAAATTCAACCACAGTGACAAAGAGATGAAAGAAACATTTTAAGCAGCAGACTTTTGACAGCCCCTACACTTCAATGTGAAGCAAGCATGCAAACTGTTCATCATATTCTTGGCATAGCTGGCAAAATATTCTGCTATTTAATGGATGAGCTTTAATTTTGTTGACGGCAGATATTACAAGAGTCATGCTTGAAAAAAATCGCTGGCTGGGGTTTTTGCCTGCGAGATATTGATGATGAATTACACAATGGATTGCAAACAGACTTGGAATTTCTTTTTCCATAAATGCCACTAAACCAGCACGGTGACCTGTCACATCTGCTGCTCCATGTGGTGCCCAAGAAATCTGTTCCTAATCAGAATCCTTTTATGCTGAATATACATTTTGAGATTGTTGTAGATTGATTCTCCATTGATATTTGTTTTTAACTTTTTACAAAAGAGAATCTCTTCATAAATTTTTCCATTTTTGATAAATCATACATATACCATTAGCAATACCTCGTTGTCTTGCACAGTTGACTCACCTAGTTGTATCCCAAATTCTTTTTATTGTATTTCTGTGCGTAGTTGATACTCAATGCCTTCACTCATTTCGTCAATACAACAAGCTACCGAGTTATTACTGAGAGGAATTGAATTTAAAATCCATTGAGCACTTCTGATATAGCAGGCATTATTAATCTTTCTGCAAATGTATGAGATTTTCCACACGTTGCTATCATTTTGGAAATGTTATAAGAAGCAATGAGACCACTATCAAACTCATTTTTAGCTTTCTTGGCAAATGATTCAAATGTGCAACCCTTTTCAAATGCTTCCCTCACCTTCAGGAACTGAATAGTGCCGTAAGTAGCCTTTTCAGGGTGTTTTTTACAGAAGTGTTCCTGCAATCTTGATGGTTTCATGGTTTCATTAGACAGTATAGTATTACAAATAAGACACATGGGGCATCACTGATCTGAAGGGAATGGAATAAAATCATACTCCAGGTATATAATATTGTATTAACACACTGTTCGTAGTTTCTTTTTCTTAGCAGGATTAGAATTCAAGACTTCACTGCCTTCAGACTCAGATCGTGCTGTACATATTTATCCATCACCAAAAGGGCTAAATTAAAATTTAAAAAATTAACACAAACTGGGAATACCTATCAGAAGTTGGCGACAACAGTGAGTTGACATAGTTGGTCAGGTCTCATGCCTCAAGTTAGGGTGCCACTTACCACCAGCCCCAGGAATCTTGAATCAGAATCAGGTTTATAATCACCAGCATGTTTTGCAAAATTTGTTAACTTAACAGCAGCAGTTCAATGCAATACACAATACAGAAGAAAAAAATAATAATAAATAAATATGTAAATCAGTTACAGTTCTTGGCTCCATCCCTCCGCCTCCTGTCTTCTCCTATCATTTTGGACCTCCCCCTCCCCCTCCCACTTTCGAATCTCTTACTAGCTCTTCTTTCAGTTAGTCCTGACGAAGGGTCTCGGCCTGAAACATCAACTGTACCTCCTCCTAGAGATGCTGCCTGGCCTGCTGTGTTCACCAGCAACTTTGTGTGTGTTGCTTGAAATTCCAGCATCTGCAGATTTCCTTGTGTTTACAGTGTACGTATATTGAATAGATTTAAAAAACGTGCTAAAAACAGAAATAATATTTATTTTTAAAAAATGAGGTAGTGTTCAAGGGTTCAATGTCCATTTAGGAATCGGATGGCAGAGGGGAAGAAGCTGTTCCTGAATCACTGAGTGTGTGTCTTCAGGCTTCTGTACTTCCTACCTGATGGTAACAGTGAGAAAAGGGCATGCCCTGGGTGCTGGATGTCCTTAATAATGGACGCTGCCTTTCTGAGACAACACTCCTTGAAGATGCCCTTTGTAGGCTAGTACCCAAAGCACTTTGTAGGCTAGTACCCAAAGTGGAGCCGACTAAATTTACAACCCTCTGCAGCTTCTTTCAGTCCTGTGCAGTAGTCCCCACCCCATACTAGACAGTGATGCAGTCTGTCAGAATGCTCTCCACGGTACATCTATAGACGTTTTTGAGTGTTTTTGTTGACATACCAAATCTCTTCAAACTCCTAATGAAGTATAGTCGCTGTCTTGCCTTTTTTATAACTGCATCGATATGTTGGGACCAGGTTAGATCCTCAGAGATCTTGACACCCAGGAACTTGAAGCTGCTCACTCTCTCCACTTCTGATCCCTCTATGAGGATTGGTATGTGCTCCTTCGTCTTACCCTTCCTGAAGTCCACAATCATCTCTTTCCTCTTACAGACGTTCAGTGCCAGGTTGTTGCTGCGACACCACTCCACTAGTTGGCATATCTCTCTCGTGTAGGCCTTCTCGTCACCACCTGAGATTCTACCAACAATGGTTGTATCATCAGAAAATTTGTAGATGACATTTGAGCTATGCTTAGCCACATGGTCGTGGGTATAAAGAGTAGAGCAGTGGGCTAAGCACACACCCCTGATGTGCGCCAGCATTGATCGTCAGTGAGGAGGATATGTTATCACCAATCCACACAGATTGTGGTCTTTCGGTTAGGAAGTCGAGGATGCAATTACAGAGGGAGGTACAGAGGCCCAGGTTCTGTAACTTGTCAATCAGGATTGTGGGAATGATGGCATTAAATGCTGAGCTATAGTTGGTGAACAGCATCCTGACAGAGGTGTCATGTTGTCCACGTGGTCTAAGGCAGTGTGAAGAGCCACTGAGGTTGCATCTGCTGTTGACCTATTGTGGCAATAGGCAAATTGCAGTGGGTCCAGGTCCTTGCTGAGGCAGGAGTTCAGTCTAGTCATGAACAACCTCTCAAAGCATTTCATCACTGTCGATGTGAGTGCTACCGGGTGATAGTCATTAAGGCAGCTCACATTATTCTTCTTAGGCACTGGTATAATTGTTGTCTTTTTGAAGCAAGTGGGAACTTCCACCCGTAGCAATGAGAGGTGGAAAATGTCCTTGAATACTCCCACCAGTTGGTTGGCACAGCTTTTCGGAGCCTTACCAGGTACACCATTGGGACCTTCCGCCTTGCGAGGGTTTGCTCTTTAAAGACAGCCTAACATCGGCCTCTGAGACAGAGATCACAGCGTCATCAGGTGCAGCAGGGATCTTCACAACTGTAGTTATATTCTCCTTTTCAAAGCAGGCACAGAAGGTGTTGAGTTCATCTGGTAGTGAAGTATCACTTTGTAAGAATGCCCCCAATGACTTCTATTTCCCCGAAAGCCCACTTAGGACAAGTAACTGCCCACTTGGGGGTGGTACAGCCCTCGATGGGAATCACTGGTCTACACCTTCATTCCTTCTACCAAAGTGCATGACCATATACTTCCCTGCACTATATTCCATCTGCCAGTTCTGTGCCCATTCTCCCAATCTGTCCAAATCCTTCGGCAGACTCTCTGCTTCCTCAATACCCCCTGCCCCTCCACTCATCTTCATATTGTCTGCAAACTTGGCCATGAAGCCATAAATTCCAGTATCCAAATCACTAACATATAAACCAATCCCTGTAGACCGCTGCTTGTCATCTCCAGCCCACCAGAATAGAACTCCTTTATTCCAACTCCTTACCTCCTGCCAATCAGCCAATGCATACAAGTATCTTTCCTATAATTCCATGGACTTGCCTTGTTGAGCAGCCTCATGAGTAGATCTTGCCAAAGACCTTTTGAAAATCCAACTTAACATCCACTGACTATCTTATTTATCCTGCCCGTTATTTCCTCAAAGAATTCCAAAAGATTTGACAGGCCAGATTTCCTCTTAAGGGAACCATGCTGACTTTGGCCTATTTTATCAATTGCCTCATCGTTAATAATGGACTTTATCATCTTCCCAACCATTGAACGCAGGATAACTGGCCTATATTTTTTTTTCTTTGGCCTCCCTCCCTTCTTAAACAGTGGAGTGACATTTGCAATTTTCCAGTCTTCCGGAACCATTCCAGAATCCAGTGGTTCCTGAAATATCATTACTAATGCCTCCACAGTCTCTTCAGCCACCTCTGTCAGAAGCCTGGGGTGTAACCCATCTGGTCCAGGTGGCTTATCTGCCTTCAAATATTTTAGTTTCCGAAGCACTCCACCCCACCCCTCCCCAACACTCCGCATCAAAGGCTACATTTGTTGCTATAGAAAATGAAATACTGTTACACTTTGGGTCAGACACTATTAGACACGAAGAATGGGTGAGTGAGCCAGAATGCACGTTAAAGGTAGGATTATCCTGACACAACATTGCAACAATCCCATCGCATTTCAGCCATTTTATAGAAGATAGAACACAGTACAGCACAGCGCAGGCTCTCCAGCCCATGATGTTGTGTGCACCTTTTAACCTGCTTTAAGATTAATATAATCCTTTCCTCCTTTCATTCTGTTTATTTTTCTGTCATTCATGTGCCTTCAAGTGTTTCTTAAATGCTCCTAATGTATTTGCCTGTACTGCCACCCCGGCAGGGTGCTACACACACCCACCACTGTGTAAAGATCTACTTTGCTCTAATCACCTGAAAATTATGCTCCCTTGTACCAGCCATTTCACCTTGTAATAAGTCTCTAATATATTCCAGATTCTTCCACCTTGCCGACATCCAAGGTCCTTGAGATGCAATTGAGAAAAGAGTATTGATGTGAGTACTGCAGATATATTGAGTTCTTCGTCACTGCTGAGACATCAACGCAGTGGAGGTCCATTGGCATTATTCTGGACAAGGGCTAGTGAGCAAACCCTGTTCTCCTGGTCAATTCTTCAAACAGCACAACCTAAAGATGTCATGGTCCGGTCCGTTACCTACTCATTCCAGTTAATTTCCTTTTCCCCATGTTCCACTGGGCTCCTTGATTGGGGCAGCTGATCCTCATTCGAACCGGCAGCATAAAAACTCTGGCTTTCATCTACTGTCTGCTGGTTCGCCACTCAGCAGAGCAGCTATGCAAGTTCCAAGCTTGAGCCACCAAGAATAAGGGGCCGTCTTCCGAGCTGCCGCGAATAAGGGACCGTCTCTCCGGCCATCACCCGGAGTCGAGATTTGTCTGTCATTGTTTGTTTCTGTCACCTCGTTTCCTGCTGAGTACATCCGGCCGTTTTGCCGCTGCTCTGAGCCGGGATGAGAGTGGTCTGTCATTTTGTTTTGTTGGCTCTGAGTCCAAGTCCAAGGCTCTGAGTATCCAGTCCAGTCCAGGCTTCGTGTTCCAGTCCAGTCCAAGTCACGTCCAAGTCTGCCTCTGTCTCAAGTCTCTGTGACTGCGTCCTGCACTTGGGTCCATCTCCCGCCTCCAGTCGCTCCAGTCGCCTCCTTGCAACAAAAGACATTTATTGACCATTAGAGAAAATTTATAATAATGCTGTCAGTGTCAGGAAACATAAAGGAATCTTGACCCAAAAGCAGAGCAGTGGAGGCAATTTAGCAGTAAATGGTATTTTACTAATAAACTGCAAAATAACAATCCACAAGGGGCCACAAAACAAAAAGGAATGGACACTTAACACTTAACAAAGCTTAGAGCACCTGGATGAGGCTGGCTGGTTCAACGAATGAAGAAGGATTATGGATGAGAGCTGGGTTTAAATAGGCTGCAGGTGATGCATTGGAAATGAGTGGCAGGTGACTCCTGTTAGTTGGGTGGAGACTGGGAGGAACCTGCGTGTGCGAGCCTGACAGCCAGGACTTGAGGACATGAGTTTTAGGGAAAGTTTGAATATGTTCGGACTTTTATCCTTGGGGTGCAGAAGAATGAGGGGAGATCTTAGAAAGGTATACAGAATCATGAGGGGTATAGATAGGATGTTTGCATGTAGCTTTTTTCCCCTCAGTTGGATGACCTTAGAACTACAGGTCTTGATTTAGGGTGAAAGGTGAAATGTTTAAGGTGAAACTGAGAGAAATTTCTTTAGTTAGAGGCTGGTGCGAGTGTGCAATGAACTGCCGGGGAAGTGATAGATCTGGGTTCAATTGTAATATTTAATAAAGTATGATTAGAGGGTTTTGGAGTGATATAGCCTGTTTGCGGGTAGAAGATCAGCTCAGCATGGACTAGATGGGCCAAAGGACTCTCTGTGTTGTAATGCTCTACAAGTCTATGATTCTACATCATAACATCTGTTTGTGGAATCTTACTATTCCTTGGGTTAAGCAGCTATATCTCTTCCACTACAACAGCAACTGTACTTCATGACACTCCACCAACTTTAGGCATCCCAATTTGGATGCAAGTGCATAAAAATGCCAACAATTTCTTTCTTGAAAATCTTATGAAGCTGGGTGCCCAACTTAAAGTTTACTACAACTTCTTTGTACTTTCTGCACACAATGAAAAATAAGGTCTTCATCTCCTCAGCATTCTTCACAACCTCAGTGTATCTTGACACACATCTCGTGGCCAATAAAATATTTTTGAGGAGAAGTCACTGTTGAGGAGAGTTTGCTGATCTCAAAGCACCTGGCCCAGATTTGGCTAAAATACTGTAGGTAAATCACTGCTAAATTTACAACTGTTGGACAAGAAAGTCATACCAAGATGTAACAGAAAACACAACTCTGGTGAAAGAAAGATTTGGAGTGGACAATGGTAGGGTCTTGAAGACAAAAGAGATAGTGGGTGCTATTATCTGGAACATAAAACAGATCTATAGAAGAATTCAGTAGGTCAGGTAGCATCTGTAAAGGCAATAAGGTGTAATTGAAATTGGTTTATCATCATATGTAATGAGCTACAAAGAAAGGCTTGTCTCACATAATCTTCATACACATCAAATTATTAAGATAGTACAAGGTAAAACAATAACAGAATGTAGAATAAAATTTAACAGCTACAGAGAAAATGAAATGCAGGTAAAAAATAAGGGTAAACATAACAAGGTAAACTGTGAAGTCACGAGACCATCTTACTGTTCTGGGGAGCCATAGAGGCACAGTAGCATAGTGGTTAGCACAATCACTTTACAGCACCAGCAATCATACTGTGATCACTGGCTCCTAAGGGCTCTTTTACCTTAAGCTTCCCAACTTCCTCTGGTTCGTTACATAACACACAATCCAGTGTAGTCGATCCCCTAGTTAAGAACAAACTGCTGTAGAAAGCCATTTCACAGGCATTCAACAAATTCACTCTCTTGATATCCATTATCAGCCTGATTTTCCTATGACCTGCATGTTAAAATCTCCTATGATTATCATTTTAGGGCACATGAGAATGAGATTGGGTGAGACTAGAAATGGAAGTAGTGGGTGAAAGGTGAAATGCTTAAGGAAAACATGAAACAGAACTTCTTCGCTCAGATGGCGAGAGAGAGGAATGAGCTGTCAACAGATACAGGTTTGATTTCAACATTTAGAAGAAATTTGGAAGTACATCGATCAGAGGGGTATAGAGCGCAATGGTTTGGGTGCAGGTTGAGGGGACAATGCAGATAAATAGTAATTCAGCATGCACTAGGTTGGTCAAAGGGACTAATTCTGTGCTGTTGTGTTCTATAACTCTGACGACAGGTATGGAATAAAATGTGCATAAATACACAAATACTAGCATGTGTTTTCAATGTAAACAGCACTATAAAAAGTAGTATATAGTGTTTACAGTGTAGTGCAGTGACTGATGTAATAGATAGAGGGGAGTGGGGAAGGGGCTAGCTAGGATTTAAATTCCCCAGCATCACAGTGGACTTAACACATGTCTCCTGAACAATAGCCCATCTCTCTGGTCATTGGCTCAGTCACTTAACCACTTGTCACTTACTCCTTCTGTCAGCTAGATTTTGTCAGCTCTAATACTCAGGTCTGAGGTTGACTGACTGGTACCAATTAATCCTGTAATGGCTTTTATTTTTGTCGCCACTTTTCTGTGATTGATGGGCTTATTTTCTTCAGGGCATAGAATTTAAATGGAATATGTTACTGTGAATTTGACTGGGGTCAGTTATTAACAATAGACCAGGATGCATTATCCCCCTCCGCTGACCACCACACCACTTTGTCTGATGTGAGTCATTGTGAGCTGAGAAAAACGTGTTCACGCTGAAAGCAGACAACCTCCTGATTGCAAATCAAGATAAAATGAGAGTAGAGAAAAAGATGCAAATACTGGGAGTGATGATGGGAAATGCTAGAAATTTGCAGTGTTCTCAGCTGCTGAAAAGAACAAAGACAGGTTAATAATCCAGGTACAAGCTTATCCTTCATTGAATCATGGAATTTATATAGAAAATGCTGTGGAGATATGGAAATTCACAGCATTCTCAGCTACTGGTCAGCAATCCAGGTACAAGCAAATCTCTTATTAAATCATGGAACTGATGTGTCAAGATGGATGTCATTTGTACCATGAGGCTGCACTAGCTCCTAGTACAACAATCTTGTTAATCTTATCAAAATCAGAGTCAGGTTTTTTATCACTGACTTGTCGGTCATGAAATTTGTACTTTTTACACTTTCGTTTCTTAAATACTTTTTATAATGTTATTCCACATCCCCCTCAATGGAACAGCATCCTGTCTTAATATTGTCAACATAAGGCGGCACTCACAACTGTGAAGTATTCATTCAGTGTGGCACAGTAGCGCAGCAGTTAACGTTACACTTCACTGCACCAGCGATTAAGGTTCAATTCCCACCACTGTAAGGAATTTGGAAGAGGTACAGTCGATGTTTTGGCCCGTGAGTGCATGGGTTTCTTCCGGGTGCTCTGGTTTCCTCACACATTCCAAATTCGCAAGGATTATTAGGTTAATTGGACACATAGTGGTGTGACTGGGCCATGGGGACTCATTGTTACCATGCTGTATCTCAATATAAATAGAGCAAATAAACACATCAATCTATGAAGCGTGGTTGAGCAGGCTATCACAGTCCCAGCCATTACCACTGCTGTTTGTAAGGAATATGTATGTTCTCCCCATGACGGCACGGGTTTCCTCCAGTGCTCTGGTTTCGTCCCACATTCCAAAACTGTGTGGGTGAAGGTTATCAAGTTGTGGGCAAGCTATGTTGGCACCTGAAGTGCGGCAACACTTGCAGTCTGCCCCCAGCACATTCTCAGACCATGTTGGTTATTGAAGGCAACAACATATTTACTGTATGTTTAGAGGTACAGATGACAAATAAACCTAATCTTTTAAATACTGTACCTATAGGCCTGCCTAAATGTTTGTGCTTAAGGCACCACATGGGGATGGATCTCATAATTTATATCTTACTCAGGGTCCGTTGGTGTCTATGTTTGCACATATGCATGGAACAAACTGAACAATGTTACTGGAATCAAAAAAAACGGACCTGCAGTGGTGTGCATGAGATTCTCTTTGAGCACAAAAGTTTAAAGAATGTCTCAGACATGGCACAGAGATCCTCGTTCAGCATCCAGCTCAGATGTCACCTGACCTGAGAACATCAGGTGCTAATGTAAGTATGAACAACAGTTTTCAGTTCCCACAGAAAGGAACTCTCAGCTTAATGAGCAGAACATCTTCGCTAAATGTGAGTAAACTTCAGTATAGTGTCATACTGTATTCATGAATACAGTCTCTGTATGAGGAAGGAAAGCAAAATAATTTTAATTCAGCCCCTTCTGTGTATCACATAAATCTAGCCCCTAATGAGTTACAGTTGGCAGCACTGTAACAGGTCCTTGCATCTTGCTGAGATTACAATGAAACCATTATCTACAAATTGGTTCAATAAATTATTATGGCACATCAACTTTTTAAATGAAATTGTAAAAATTGAACATGTCATACAGTTTTTAGCTCCTGTGGCAGCAATCTGGATGCCTAATGCTCTGGATCTACGTTTGATGACTATGACTTCGTAAAAGTCACAGTCAGAAAAATACAGGATTGTTTTAATGCCATTTCCTGTACACAAGTGTAAAGGGGAATTAAATAATTGTCACTCAGATCCGAAGCAGCAATAAAATAAAGAACACAATACAATAAAGAACACAATAATAATGAACAAACACAATAAGTATAAATGGACAAGATAGGTTATATACATAGATTGATCATATGTCCCTAAAGAGATGTTAGGCTATACACAAGGTGACTGACAGGAAATTGAATAATTACTTTGGTTCTGTTTTCACTAAGGAGGACATAAATAATCTTCCAGAAATAGTAGGGGACAGAGGGTCCAGTGAGGTGGAGGAACTGAGCGAAATACATGTTAGTAGGGAAGTGGTGTTAGGTAAATTGAAGGGATTGAAGGCAGATAAATCCCCAGGGCCAGATGGTCTGCATCCCAGGGTGCTTAAGGAAGTAGCACAAGAAATAGTGGATGCATTAGTGATAATTTTTCAAAACTCGTTAGATTCTGGACTAGTTCCTGAGGATTGGAGGGTGGCTAATGTAACTCCACTTTTTAAAAAAGGAGGGAGAGAGAAACCGGGGAATTATAGACCGGTTAGCCTAACGTCGGTGGTGGGGAAACTGCTGGAGTCAGTTATCAAGGATGTGATAACAGCACATTTGGAAAGCGGTGAAATGATCGGACAAAGTCAGCATGGATTTGTGAAAGGAAAATCATGTCTGACGAATCGCATAGAATTTTTTGAGGATGTAACTAGTAGAGTGGATAGGGGAGAACCAGTGGATGTGGTATATTTGGATTTTCAAAAGGCTTTTGACAAGGTTCCACACAGGAGATTAGTGTGCAAACTTAAAGCACATGGTATTGGGGGTAAGGTATTGGTGTGGGTGGAGAATTGGTTAGCAGACAGGAAGCAAAGAGTGGGAGTAAACGGGACCTTTTCAGAATGGCAGGCGGTGACTAGTGGGGTACCGCAAGGCTCAGTGCTGGGACCCCAGTTGTTTACAATATATATTAATGACTTGGATGAGGGAATTAAATGCAGCATCTCCAAGTTTGCGGATGACATGAAGCTGGGTGGCAGTGTTAGCTGTGAGGAGGATGCTAAGAGGATGCAGGGTGACTTGGATAGGTTGGGTGAGTGGGCAAATTCATGGCAGATGCAATTTAATGTGGACAAATGTGAAGTTGTCCACTTTGGTGGCAAAAATAGGAAAACAGATTATTATCTGAATGGTGGCCGATTAGGAAAAGGGGAGGTGCAATGAGACCTGGGTGTCATTATACACCAGTCATTGAAAGTGGGCATGCAGGTACAGCAGGCGGTGAAAAAGGCGAATGGTATGCTGGCATTTATAGCGAGAGGATTCGAGTACAGGAGCAGGGAGGTACTACTGCAGTTGTACAAGGCCTTGGTGAGACCACACCTGGAGTATTGTGTGCAGTTTTGGTCCCCTAATCTGAGGAAAGACATCCTTGCCATAGAGGGAGTACAAAGAAGGTTCACCAGATTGATTCCTGGGATGGCAGGACTTTCATATGAAGAAAGACTGGATGAACTGGGCTTGTACTCGTTGGAATTTAGAAGATTGAGGGGGGATCTGATTGAAACGTATAAGATCCTAAAGGGATTGGACAGGCTAGATGCAGGAAGATTGTTCCCGATGTTGGGGACGTCCAGAACAAGGGGCCACAGTTTGAGGATAGAGGGGAAGCCTTTTAGGACCGAGATTAGGAAAAACTTCTTCACAAAGAGGGTGGTGAATCTGTGGAATTCTCTGCCACGGGAAACAGTTGAGGCCAGTTCATTGGCTATATTTAAGAGGGAGTTAGATATGGCCCTTGTGGCTACGGGGGTCAGGGGGTATGGAGGGAAGGCTGGGGCGGGGTTCTGAGTTGGATGATCAGCCATGATCATAATAAATGGCGGTGCAGGCTCGAAGGGCCGAATGGCCTACTCCTGCACCTATTTTCTATGTTTCTATGTTTCTATAATAAAGTGGTGATGGAGTTAGTGGGTGGAGGTGTTGATCAGCCTTACTGCCCAGGGAAAATAACTTTTTGATTCTGGTGGTCCTGGCGTGGATGATATGTAGTCTCCCCGCTGTTGGCCTTTTTTGACACTTTTAAGTATATACGTTCTTGATGGCAGGTAGTCTGGCGCTGATGATACATTCGGCAGTTTTGACTACACTGTGAAGAATCTTCCTGCCCGCCCCGGTGAAATTTCTGCATCAAGCAGTGATGTCGCTCACCAGGATGCTCTCTAATGTGCATCCGTAAATGACTTGACTATAGATCTGCATGGTCGAACTCTCTTCATCCTCCTCTGAACATAGAGGCATTGGTAGCTTTCCTGATTGTGCAGAATATCTTCTGGGACCATAAGAGGTTGTGCAAGATGTACAATCACAGGAATTTGAAACTGTTTGCAGTTTCAACTGCTGTGCTGCCAATGTAAAGGGCGATGTGAGTGGTGTGAGTTCTCCTGAGGTCAATAACCTTCTCTTTTGTCTTATTGACATTGAAGGAGAGTTGATTTGCCTTGCACCAGGCCTCGAGCTCTTCCACCCCCTCTCTGTAGGCTGTCTCATCGTTGTGGGTGATGACGCCCAGCACTGTCGTGTTATCGGCAAACTTGACAGTGTCATTACTCAGGTGCCGAGAAAGGGCCACCAGGGAGGAGGCTACATAGCATCCATGCCAGGACAACCAGAATCAAAAAGTTACTTTCCTCAAGCAGTAATGCTGATCAATACTTCTACCTACCAACTCCATCACAACTTCATTATTTCCTGTCGCTCACCTTGTGTACACAGCCCTGGTGGGGAGGCACCAGTGTGGAGAATAATGGGGAGGGAGGAGCAGTTTGCATCTTGATTATCTGAAGCCTGTTCATTAGGAAGTCCAACACTTAGTTGCACAGGGGTGTATTTAGGCTGAGGAGTAGGAGTTGTTCACCACAATCGGAGTAGTGGAGGTACTTAATGAATACCTTGCTTCAGTATTCACTACGGAAAAGGATCTTGGCAATTGTAGGGATGACTTGCAGTGGACTGAAAAGCTTGAGAATGTAGATATTAAGAAAGAGGATGTGCTGGAGCTTTTGGAAAGCGTCAAGTTGGATAAGTCACCGGGACCGGACGGGATTTACTCCAGGCTACTGTGGGAGGCGAGGGAGGAGATTGCTGAGCCTCTGGCAATGACCTTTGCATTATCAATGAGGGCGGGGGAGGTTCCGGAGGATTGGAGGGTTGCAGATGTTGTTCCCTTATTCAAGAAAGGGAGTAGAGATAGCCCAGGAAGTTATAGACCAGCGAGTCTTACTTCAGTGGTTGGTAAGTTGATGGAGAAGATCCTGAGAGGCAGAATTTATGAGCATTTGGAGAGGTATAATATGATTAAGAATAGTCAGCATGGCTTTGTCACTGGCAGGTCGTGCCTTACGAGCCTGATTGAATTTCTTGAGGATGTGACTAAGCACATTGATGAAGGTAGAGCGCAGGTTACATCAGGAAATAGAAAAGGGGAGTCAAAAGGGCAATGTTATGGTAGAAACATAGAAACATAGAAACATAGAAAGTAGGTGCAGGAGTAGGCCATTCGGCCCTTCGAGCCTGCACCGCCATTTATTATGATCATGGCTGATCATCCAACTCAGAACCCCGCCCCAGCCTTCCCTCCATACCCCCTGACCCCCGTAGCCACAAGGGCCATATCTAACTCCCTCTTAAATATAGCCAATGAACTGGCCTCAACTGTTTCCCGTGGCAGAGAATTCCACAGATTCACCACTCTCTGAGTGAAGAAGTTTTTCCTAATCTCGGTCCTAGAAGGCTTCCCCTTTATCCTCAAGCTGTGACCCCTTGTTCTGGAATTCCCCAACATCGGGAACAATCTTCCTGCATCTAGCCTGTCCAATCCCTTTAGGATTTTATACATTTCAATCAGATCCCCCCTCAATCTTCTAAATTCCAACGAGTACAAGCCCAGTTCATCCAGTCTTTCTTCATATGAAAGTCCTGCCATCCCAGGAATCAATCTGGTGAACCTTCTTTGTACTCCCTCTATGGCAAGGATGTCTTTCCTCAGATTAGGGGACCAAAACTGCACACAATACTCCAGGTGTGGTCTCACCAAGGCCTTGTACAACTGCAGTAGTACTTCCCTGCTCCTGTACTCGAATCCTCTCACTATAAATGCCAGCATACCATTCGCCTTTTTCACCACCTGCTGTACCTGCATGCCCACTTTCAATGACTGGTGTATAATGACACCCAGGTCTCGTTGCACCTCCCCTTTTCCTAATCGGCCACCATTCAGATAATAATCTGTTTTCATATTTTTGCTACCAAAGTGGATAACTTCACATTTATCCATATTAAATTGCATCTGCCATGAATTTGCCCACTCACCCAACCTATCCAAGTCACCCTGCATCCTCTTAGCATCCTCCTCACAGCTAACACTGCCACTCAGCTTCGTGTCATCTGCAGACTTGGAGATGCTGCATTTAATTCCCTCATCCAAGTCTTTAATATATATTGTAAACAACTGGGGTCCCAGCACTGAGCCTTGCGGTACCCCACTAGTCACCGCCTGCCATTCTGAAAAGGTCCCGTTTATTCCGACTCTTTGCTTCCTGTCTGCTAACCAATTCTCCTTCCACATCAATACCTTACCCCCAATACCATGTGCTTTAAGTTTGCACACTAATCTCCTGTGTGGGACCTTGTCAAAAGCCTTTTGAAAATTCAAATATACCACATCCACTGGTTCTCCCCCATCCACTCTACTAGTTACACCCTCAAAAAATCCTATGAGATTCGTCAGACATGATTTTCCCTTCACAAGTCCATGCTGACTTTTGTCCGATGATTTCACCGCTTTCCAAATGTGCTGTTATCACATCTTTGATAACTGACTCCAGCAGTTTCTCCACCACTGACGTTAGGCTAACCGGTCTATAATTCCCCGGTTTCTCTCTCCCTCCTTTTTTAAAAAGTGGGGTTACATTAGCCACCCTCCAATCCTCAGGAACTAGTCCAGAATCTAACGAGTTTTGAAAAATTATCACTAATGCATCCACTATTTCTTGTGCTACTTCCTTAAGCACTCTAGGATGCAGACCATCTGGCCCTGGGGATTTATCTGCCTTCAATCCCTTCAATTTACCTAACACCACTTCCCTACTAACAAGAATTTCGCTCAGTTCCTCCATCTCACTGGACCCTCTGTCCCCTACAATTTCTGGAAGATTATTTATGTCCTCCTTAGTGAAGACAGAACCAAAGTAATTATTCAATTAGTCTGCCATGTCCTTGCTCCCCATAATCAATTCACCTGTTTCTGTCTGTAGGGGACCTACATTTGTCTTTACCAGTCTTTTCCTTTTTACACACCTATAAAAGCTTTTACAGTCAGTTTTTATGTTCCCTGCCAGTTTTCTCTCATAATCTTTTTTCCCCTTCCTAATTAAGCCCTTTGTCCTCCTCTGCTGAACTCTGAATTTCTCCCAATCCTCAGGTGAGCCACTTTCTCTGGCTAATTTGTAACTTTCTCTGGCTAATTTGTCCCAGACATTAGACATGGGATATTTTAACATGCAGGTCGATTGGGAAAATAAGCTTGGCAATGTATCTCAAGAAAGTGAGTTTATTGAATGCCTAAGAGATAGCTTTTTAGAGCAGTTTGTTCTTAACTAGGGGATCAGCTATACCGGTTTGGGTGTTATATAATGAACTGGAGGCGATTAAGGAGCTTAAGGTAAAAGAACCCTTGGGAGCCAGTGATCACAATATGATTGAGTTCAACTTGAAATTTGCTCGGGAGAAAGTAAAGTCTGATGTAGCAGTATTTCAGTGGAGTAAAGAAGATTACAGTGGTATGAGAAAGGAGTTGGCCAAAGTAAATTGGAAGGAGCTGCTGGCAGGGATGTCAGCAGAGCAGCAATGGCGTGAGTTTCTGGGTAAAATGAGAAAGGTGCAGGACATGTGTATTCCAAAAATGAAGAAATACTCAAATGGTAAAATAGTACAACCGTGGCTGACAAGGGAAGTCAAAGCTATTGTAAAAGCAAAAGAAAGGGAATACAACAAAGCAAAAATTAGTGGGAAGATAGAGGATTGGGAATGTTTTAAAAATCCGCAGAGAGCAACTTTAAAAAATCATTAGAAGGGAAAAGATGAAATATGAAAGCAAGCTAGCAAATAATATCAAAGTGGATAGTAGAAGTTTTTTTCAAGTATGTTAGAAATAAAAGTGAAATGAGAGTGGATATAGGACTGCTAGAAAATGAGGCAAGAGAAATAATAACTGGGGACAAGGAGATGGCTGCTGAACTAAATAAGTATTTTGCATCAGTCTTCACTGTGGAAGACACTGGTAGTGTGCTTGATGTTGTCGTGTGTGAAGGAAGAGAAGTGAGTGCAGTTACTGTTACAAGAGAGAAGGTGCTCAAAAAGCTGAAAGACCCAAAGGTACATAAGTCAGCCGGACCAGATGAACTGCACCTTAATGTTCTGAAAGAGGTAGCATTGGAGATTATGGTGGCATTAGAAATAATAGAAACATAGAAACATAGAAAACCTACAGCACAATACAGGCCCTTCAGCCCACAAAGCTGTGCCGAACATGTACGTACTTTAGAAATTACCTGGGGTTGCCCATAGTCTTCTATTTTTCTAAGCTATCCAGGAGTCTCTTAAAAGACCCTATCATTTCCACCTCCACCACCGTTGCTGGCAGCTTATTCCACGTACTCATTATTCTCTGCATAAAAAACGTAACCCTGACATCTCCTCTGTACCTACTTCCAAGCACCTTAAAACTGTGTCCTCTCGTGCTAGCCATTTCAGCTCTGGGAAAAAGCCTCTGACTATCCACACAATCAATGCCTCCCATCATCTTATACACCGCTATCAGGTCACCTCTCATCCTCTGTCGCTCCAAAGAGAAAAAGCCGAGATCACTCAACCTATTCTCATAAGGCATGCTCCCCAATCCAGGCAACTTTCTTGTAAATCTCCTCTGCACTCTTTCTATGGTTTCCACTTCCTTCCTGTAGTGAGGCGACCAGAACTGAGCACAGTACTCCAAGTGGGGTCTGAGCAGGGTCCTATAAAGCCGTAACATTACTTGTCAGCTCTTAAACTCAATCCCACAGTTGATGAAGGCCAATGCACCGTATGCCTTCTTAACCACAGAGTCAACCTGCGCAGCAGCTTTGAGTGTCCTATGGACTCAGACCCCAAGATCCCTCTGATCCTCCACACTGCCAAGAGTCTTACCATTAATACTATATTCAGCCATCATATTTGACCTACCAAAATGAACCACCTCACACTTATCTGGGTTGAACTCCATCTGCCACTTCTCAGCCCAATTTTGCATCCTATCAATGTCCCACTGTAACTTCTGACAGCCCTCCACACTATCCACAACACCCCCAACCTTTGTGTCATCAGCAGATTTACTAACCCATTCCTCCACTTCCTCATCCAGGTCATGAAGAGAAGGGGTCCCAGAACAGATCGCTGAGGCACCCCACTGGTCACTGACCTCCATGCAGAATATGACCCGTCTACAACCACTCTTTTCCTTCTGTGTGCAAGCCAATTCTGGATCCACAAAGCAATGTCCCCTTGGATCCCATGCCTCCTTACTTTCTCAATAAGCCTTGCATGGGGTACCTTATCAAATGCCTTGCTGAAACCCATCTACTGCTCTACCTTCAGCAACCTTTCAAAAATAATTGGACTCTGGCATGGTGTCAGAGGACTGGAAAATTGGAAATGTTACTCCACTGTTTAAGAAAGGAGGAAGGCAGGAGAAAGGAAAATATAGACCAGTTAGCCTGACCTCAGTGGTTGGGAAGATGTTAGACTCAATTGTTACGGATGAGGTGATGGAGTACTTGGTGACACAGGCCAAGATAAGACAAAGTCAGCATGGTTTCCTTCAGGGAAAATCCTGCCTGATGAACCTGTTGGAATTCTTTGAAGAGATTACAAGTAGGGTAGATAAAGAGGATGCAGTGGATGTTGTGTATTTGGACTTTCAAAAGGCCTTTGACAAGGTGCCACACATGAGGTTGCTTACCAAGTTAAGAGCCCATAGTATTGCAGGAAAATTGCTAACATGGTTAGAGCATTGACTGATTGGTAGGTGGCAGCGAGTGGGAATAAAAGGATCCTTTTCTGGTTGGCTGCCGGTGACGAGTGGTGTTCCATAGTGGTTGGTGTTGGGACCACTTCTTTTTATGCTGTATATAAATAGTCATAGTCATACTTTATTGATCCCGATGGAAATTGGTTTTCATTACAGTTGCACCATAAATAATTAAATAGTAATAAAACCATAAATAATTAAATAGTAATATGTAAATTATGTCAGGAAGTAAGTCCAGGACCAGCCTATTGGGTGTCTGACTCTCCAAGGGAGGAGTTGTAAAGTTTGATGACCACAGGCAGGAATGACTTCCTATGACGCTCTGTGTTGCATCTCGATGAAATGAGACTCTAGCTGAATGTACTCCTGTGCCCAACCAGTACATTATGTAGTGGATGGGAGACGTGAGAGAGTCCAGTTCCATCCCCACAACATCACTGGCCTTACGAATGAGTTTGTTGATTCTGTTGGTGTCTGCTACCCTCAGCCTGCTGCCCCAGCACACAACAGCAAACATGATAGCACTGGCCACCACAGACTCATAGAACATCCTCAGCATCGTCTGACAGATGTTAAATGATTTAGGTGATGGAATAGATGGCTTTGTTGCCAAGTTTACAGATGATACAAAGATTGGTAGCGGGGCAGGTAGTGTTGAGGAAACAGGTAGGATGCAGAAGGACTTAAACAGATTAGGAGAATGGACAAGAAAGTGGCAAATAAAATACAATGTTGGAAAATGCATGGTCATGCACTTTGGTAGTAGAAATAAATGTGCAGACTATTTTCTAAACTGGGAGAAAATACAGGAATCTGAGATTCAGAGGGACTTTGAGGCCTTATGCAGAACATCCTAAAGGTTAACTTGCAGGATGAGTCGGTAGTGAGGAGGACAAATGCAATGTTAGCATTCATTTCAAGAGGTCTAGAATACAAGAGCAGGGATGTGATGCTGAGGCTTTATAAGGCACTGGTGAGGCCTCACCTTGAGTATTGTGAACAGTTTTGGGCCCCTCATCTTAGAAAAGATGTGCTGGCATTGGAGAGGGTTCAGAGGAGGTTCACAAGGATGATTCCAGGAATGAAAGGGTTATCATTTGAGGAACATTTATTCAATGGCTCTGGGTACTTGCTGGAATTCAGAAGGATGACGGGTGATCTCATTGAAACCTTTCGAATGTTGAAAGGCCTAGACAGAGTAGACGTGGAAAGGATGTTTCCCATCGTGGGAGAGTCCAGGACAAGAGGGCACAGCCTCAGGATAGAGGGGTGCCCTTTCAAAACAGAGATGCGGAGAAATTTCTTTAACCAAAGGATGAATTTGTGGAATTTGCTGCCACATGCTGTGGAGGCCAGGTCATTGGGTGTAATTAAGGCAGAGATTGATATGTTCTTGATTGGACATGGCATCAAAGGTTATGGGGAGAAGGCCGGGAACCGGGGTTGAGGAGGAGATAGAAAAAGAAAGGGTCAGCCATGATTGAATGGCGGAGCAGACTCGATGGGCCAGAGGCCTAATTCTGCTCCTGTGTCTTATGATCTTATAGTCTAAAAAACCCTGGTCAGATCACACTTGGAATATTATGTTCAGTTCTGGTTGCCTCATTATAGGAAGGATGTGGAAGCTTTAGAGGGGGTGCAGAGGAGATTTACCAGGATGCTGGATGGATTGGACAGCAGGTCTTGTGAGGAAAGGCTGAGCAAGCCAGGGCTTTGGATGGAAAGAGGATGAGAGCGGAGTCAAGTGGACAGCCAGAGGCTTCTTTTCTGAAGCCAGAAATGGCTAATACAAGGGGCATAATTTTAAGGTGATTGGGGGAAATTATAGGGTGATGTCAGAGGAATTTTTTTTGTTCTATACACAGTGAGTGGTGGATGCGTGGAACACCCTACTCGGGTGGTGGTTGAGGCAGACACAGGCATTTAAGAGACTTTTAAGTAGGCATATGGATGATAGAAAAAATGAGGGCTATGTAGGAGAAAAAAGTTAGATTGATTTTACAGTAGGTTAAAAGGTTGGCACAATATCATGGCCGAAGGGCCTGTACTGGGTTGTAAAGTTCTATGTTTAGATGTTATTCAAATCAAAAGCTACAGACAGTGTTTTGCCAATTGTTTACTAATAAATAACTAAGTTATTTGTTATATGGAAGTTGTGAGCTCAGAATCAGAATCAGGTTTATTACCATTGACATAGATTGTAAAATTTGTTGAAAGGCCTAGATAGAGTGGACATGCAAAGAATGTATCTAACAGTGGGGGAGTCTAGAATCAGAGGGTACAGTATCAGATAGAGGGACATTCCTTTAAGACAGAGATGAAGAGGACTATCTGAAGCCTGAAGGTGGCAAATCTGTGGAATTCATAGCCACAGACAGCTGTGGAGGCAAGTCACTGGGTGTATTTAAAGCAGAGGTTGATAGGTTCTTAATTAGTGAGAGCGTCAAGGGACGTGGCAGGGAAGGTTACAGAGAGAAGTTGTGAACAGGGTCCTTAGTGTAACAGTGGTAGCAAATTCAACTCGAACTTTCAAATAGGAATTGAATCAATAACTTCAGGGAGAAATTTACATAACTTCAGAGAAACATATAAAAAGTATTGTTTGTACAATGAGTCTTTATATAGTAATCATGTACTTGGACTGGAAAGGAGCAGAAGAAGACAGTCAAACACAGGCAGATGGGATTGGTGTAAGTAAGGATCATGGTCGGCATGGGTGAGTTGGGCCAGCAAGCTTGTCCCTACGCTGGACAACTCTTTGACTCTAATAAGAATCCACTGCAACTTATTTTTTCCAACAGAAATGTTCATGGACTTAAGTGACTAACAGAATCTCTATGCCACCTAGTAAATTGAAGACAAGACAGGCTTTAATTTAGATATTCAGAACTTGTGATAGAAACTATGTATTTTAGAGTCAGAGAACATTATGGCACAGAAGCTAGCCTACCGGAGTTTAAGTCTAGCAATGAATAAATATGCCACGACTTTTCCTGAGTACAACAAAATTATTTTTCGAACTCTACTGTGAGTGTAGTCCCTTAAGTTATTGATTCAATTCCTATGTGAGAGTTTGAGTTGCATCTGCTATCACTGTTACTCTTATACGTAATACAAATTATGTGCAATTTTAAATTTAAATCCAATCTGATTGTCTACATCAGTGCATTCTGTTTGAAGGGGAAATTGCACAATATACTACATGCTGCCAAGGCTGATGAATAACTTCTAACAACCTACATAAGTGTCGTTCTTAGGGAGTGCTGTGTTGTTCAAGGTCCTGCCTTATGAACCACAAAATTTTGGATTAATCTGTCTATTCAGATAAATGCAAGTCCAATGGCATTACTCCAAGAAGCTAAAATAGTTTTACAGAGTTCTGGCCAACATTCCTTCTAACCTTTTAATAAAGAACATTGGGCAATCGTTTGGTCAATATCTGGGAGGTTTTACCACAGGGAGATTTTTCATGTACGCAATTTCGTATATGTCCATTTCCAATGGTCAGAACGCAAGACACAATTCAGTCACTTTTAAAGCAGTAAAGGTAATAATGCCCAGGCTATTTGTTTAAATAAAACTGTAAAGTACTGTACCAAAAATAATATCTGCTCAGACCATAACACAAAGACATTTTATGTTCAAACAAGTAACTAATCGGACAGTCCATCAAATCACTGCCTAAGGTTAAGCAGGTCTTTACAGCTCAAAATCTTAACTCAAGAACATCTGATAGGAAGAAAACATAAGCTAGGAAAGGATCTTATGCAGGAAAGATCATACAGTAAAAGTATCTCATGGCTAAAGTACAGAATTAGTCCAGAATTTCATTGAGAATTTGTGTTGGTGAACAACTAGCTTGCCAGATTTCAAGTATAGCAATGGATAAATATGCAATGACACACACACAACTGGGGCAATGTCTTACAGGAAAGATAACCGCCTGTACAAACAATTGGGGCAGTGTTCTACGGGAAAGATAATCTCCTCCACATACAGGATAATTTGCAGTAACAGCTGCTTTGTGCGCTGATCTCTCTCTCTCTCTCTCTCTCTCTCCCTCTCTCTCTCTCTCTGTCTTGCTCTCTCTCTCCACCCCTCCACCCCGCTTCGGTTCACACACATTTCTCCTTTATTTCACAATGACAATTGATTATGATTTAAATTGGCAGTAAGAAAGGAAAAGTTTGAGAATTTCACTGCTGAACAAACAGCTAATGTCTCCTCATTCCCCACAGCTCTGTCCCAACCCTTAGCTCAATGAACTGTACAAAACCAGGCATTCCCGGCAAGGGGCACCATGGTGGCATAGCAGTTCACGCAGTGCAATTACAGCTCGGGGCATCGGAGTTCAGAGTTCAATCCTAACATTTTCTGTAAGGACTCAGTACATGCTCCCCATGTAATGCACAGATTTTCTCCAGCTACTCCGGTTTCTTCCCACAGTGCAAAGATGTACCAATTAATAGGTCAATTAGACGTTGTAAACCGTCCTGTGATTAGGCTAGGGTGAAGTTGTGGGCTGCTGGGTTACAGGCCTCAAAGGGCTGGAAGAGCCTGTTCTGTGCTGTATCTCCACACACACAAACACACACACACACACACACACACCAGGACTAATTCTGCTTTACGTTATCCCTCCCAAAGCCTTAAATCCTTCAAGAAATTTGTCACTAAAGTTATTCATAACTCAAAGGAGACCATTCATCATGTGTCAAATTATCCCAGGAACGAAAGGGTTAATGCACAAGGAGTATTTGGTGGCTCTGGGCCTGTACTCGCTGGAGTTAAGAATGAGGGAGGAAACTTATCAAGTATTGAAAGGCCTAGACAGAGAGGAATTTGGGAGGATGTTTCCGGTAGGGAGGAGACTTGGATCAGAGGGCACAGCATCAGAGTATGAGGACATCCCTTTAGAACAGAGATGAGGAGAAATTTCTTTAGCCTGAGGATGATGAATCTGTGGACTTCATTGCCACAGATGGCTGTGAAGATCACGTCATTGGGTATATTTAAAGCAGAGGTTCATAAATTCTTGATTACTGAGGGCACCACAGGTTCCAGGGAAAAGGCAGGAGCACAGGGTTGAGCAGGATAACATGTTTGTCTGCTCTGCTGGAAAGGCCTAGCCCTGCTCCTATGTCTCATGTTGACCTCGGCACGAATGTGGTTGAGAGACAAGAAAGAGAGAATAAATAAGCCAGGATGATGACTCATGGCCCCAGAAGAATCAGGGGGGCTGGGGTCGCCACAGGTCATCAAACTTATTAAATAGTATAGATAATGGGAGGGAAAGCACCCTGTCCAAGTTTACCTATGACAGGAAGATCAGTAATATTGGAGATATGATTGAGCCGTTAATGGAATAAACAAATGGATTAAACTGGGCCTTCAATTTAGATATTTTCAAACTCACCCATTTTGTAATCAGCAAGAACAGTGGTGAACAGAGCTCTGCACATCACAGAAGCTAGCCTCCCCCCCCCCACCCCCCCATAGACTCTGTCTACACTTCTCATTGCTCAGTAAAGCTGCCAACATAATCAAAGACCCCACCTCACCAGGCTCTTCTCCCCTCTCCCACTTGGCAGAAGGTACAGAAGCCTGGAAACACATACCACCAGACTCACAGAGAACCTCTATCCCACGGTTTTAAGGTAACTGAAAAATCCTTACTCCTTAGTATTAATAATCAGAGTGGCACAGAGGGAATCTGTAATTAACAACAAGCACCTTTATTATCTCAAATGAAGAGCATGTGAACTTACACAACCGAACACCTGTGTGCACACCTACTAAGTTTGCCTGACCCTCCATGAACAATCAAAGAATAGAAAAAGTAATACTTGTAAAAGGAGTCTATGCTGGCCATGTATTTCTCGTGGTCCCCACCTAATCTCTGCATGACTGTGGAGTACTCTACATCCCCAATGATGGGTGCCTAGAGAGCTGTTGCTCCTTTGCATATGAAGCTCCTAACTCTTACAGTGTTCCTTATCAGTTCAAATGATATATTTCCATCCCATTGGCTCAAGGTCATCTGACCTATCTGGACTCTTATTGGCTCTGATCCAAGGCTACAACCAGCATTGATCTGTGGTCTCTGCCCTCAGTCTTGTGCCCTTGTTCTTTTCAACTTTGACTCATTTAAAACAGTCAAACCAGGTGACCCAGACACTGAGTCTAAGAAGATTACAGATTACTTCTACTGCAAGCCTGCCACTTTACACAATAAATAGCTACTCATCTGAGAGTAGTCTTCCGTTTGTCAGGTCATTAACTGAACCTCCTTATGTCCACATTCAATTGCTCTGATCAAGTTATCCCAGAGCAAAAATCAGTTCAACAAACTGTTCACAAAATGGAGGCTGAATGGTAGTTTCACAAAATGGCCATCTCCACTTCTGTTCACTAATTTTCATTCTTTCTGACCAATAGTCCTCTAGTACAATAAGTTGGATTCTTGACCTCACCATTTATATTGTTATGGCCTTGTACTTTACTGTCTTCCTGCACTACACTTTCTCGTTTATTGTAACATCACATAGAGCAGTGAATCTGTGGAATTCATTGCCACAAATGACAGTGAAGGCTGAGTCATTAGTTATATTTAAAGTGGCGCTTCATAAGTACTTCATTAGTAAGGAAGGGCGTGAAAGGTTACAGGGAGATGGCAGGAGATTGGGGTTGAGCCGTGGCAGAGCAGAATAGACCCAATGGGCCTAATAGCCTAAGGCTGCTTCTATGTTCTTTACGTTGTGAAATACATGGCTTTGTGGCAGCAGTACAGTGCAAAGCCATATAAAATACTATAAATTACAAAGCAAATAAAATAGTGCAAAAGAAATAAATAATAAAGTTGTGTTCAGGGTTCATTGTCTGAGATGACACTACTGAGCACGTGCGACAGGTTACTGGTAAGTCATAAGGCAAGAGATTCGACTGAAAGTGTTAGTTTTCTGAAGCAAGTTGTGATGAACTATGGCCGCAGACAGTGAGGAGGCAGGTGGAGGCGAGGCCGGTTCGGGGGATGAGCCATGTTGGGGCAATTGCAAGTGTTCGAGCTGCCGGGCTTGCAGATGGAGTTCACATCACTACCGGAGATGGTGCGAGCAAATTAGAGAGGAGTCAATGAGGAAGAGTTTTGATGCCTGTCCACCTATCCTGGGTGCAAGGTTTGATCACTCCAAGTGCCGAGCTGAGTTGGTGAGATTAAGAATGGGTTCAGGCTGGGTGGCCTAAGCATATCGGAATGTCTGGATTTGGGTCCTAGAATGAGACACTACTCGGTGCTTGGACAATTTAAACGTTGGCCCAGATAGACTGGAAGCCCAAGGGTCGGGTACGGAGGTGAGGATCAGGTTGATTTTGCTCACTCTCCCGTGAATATTTATTCCTTTCTCCGTGGCACCGAGGCTGTAAACTGATCCAGCTGCTGTGCGTTTCTGCCTTGTTGATGTGACGAACTGGGGACCGAGGCTTGGCTTGGGCCTACACCGTCTGCTCCGGGAGTGGGTCTGGGACTCAGACTGGTTTGGGTTACTGTTGCCTTGCTTCTATTGTTTGCACGATGTGTGTTTTTTCTTGTCTCTCTTTCTCTACACAGTGGTTTTTGGTTTTTTTTATTGGGTTATTTGAGTTTTTTGCTTTGTGGCTGCCTGTAAGCAGACACATTTCAAGGTGTATAATTTATACATTCTTTAAATGTGCTTTGAATCTTTGAATCAGTTAGTAAGGAGGGGGTGTTATTTCCAATCGCTCCAGGTTTTGAAGCTTCTGGTTAATACTCAGGTGTATGACAGTAATCCGTAAACAGCAGACTGATGTATGTACTGTTGTTGCCTGGGTGCTCCAAAGGTGACCAGAAAGCCAATGAGGTAGTGTAGACCTGCTGAGGTATAGATGAACTGCATCTCAGCAAGATGCAGCATTGGATCACTATTAAATTCATCAATTTAGATAACCAGCATTTCCAGCCTAAATGTTAACCTGATTTTCCCTTCTCCACAGATGCTGCCTGACCTGTTGAGTATTTCAGGCATTTTCTATTTCAGATTTCCAGCGTTTTCTACATTTTTGCTATATTGGGGTGCCACAGTAGCATAGTGGTTAATGCGACACTATACAGCTCAGAATTTAGAGTTCTATTCCAATGCCATCTGTAAGGAGTTCCCTCCCATAGTCTGAAGTTGTACCTGTTAGCAGGTTAATTGGTCATTGTAAATTGTCCAGGTATCAGGCGAGGGTTAAATAAGTGGGTTGCTGGGTGACACGGATCATTGGGCTGGAGGGGCCTGTTCTCCACTGTATCTCTAAATAAAGATAAATTGCTGAAAGTGTTTGTGGCTGTTTTTTCGCACGTGGTTCATATCTAACTACATTCCACACAGCAGTTTTCCACACTGCTTTTATGGGCAAAATATTTTACAGTTCCCATTTCCTCTGTCTTTTAAGACTAAATTGATTCTATTGGTTTCATTTTACACATTGTGGCTCACTTTCAACTTGCTTACTGGCACTTTGTGGTCTACCACCAAAGACGAGAAAACTTCTACATTTGTATAGTGGAGACCATTCTGACTGGTTGAATCTCCACGTGGTATGGAGGCTCCAATGTGTAGGATCAAAACAAGCTGCAGAAAGCCGTAAACTCAGCCATCACAGGCCCAGGTCTCCCTTCCATCAAAGACGTCTTCAAAAGGCAGTGCCTGAAGAAGGTAGCATCCATCATTAAAGACCCTCACTATCTAGGACGTGCTCTCTTCTCTTTACTACACGCCCCCCAGATTCTTCTTAAATATTTCACCTTTTATCCCAAGCTTAGAACCTCTAGTTCTAGTCTTACCCAAACTGACTGGAAGAAGCCTACATGCATTCACCCTATCTATGCCGCTCATAATTTTGTATACCTTGATAATCTCTTGTGCTCCAGGGAATAATCTCCTTTTCAAACTTTCCCTATAACTCAAGTTAAGTCCTGGAAAATCGTTGTAAATTTTCTCTGCATTATTTTAAGCTTATTCTTTTAAGTATTCTTAAGATATTAAGATATCTTTCCTGCAGGTGGGTGATATGATGCAAGACATACAGAAGGTCCTTCTGCTAAATGTGATCAGTGTGATGGGTGTTTGAAGTCTGTCAGCCGTCAAGTACACATTTAGGCTGACCCAATTTCTATTTTCTCTGCATCCTATCTACTTCCTCTCCCCTACATACTAGGGACATTTAGTGACCAGTTAACTTATCAACCTGCATGCCTTTGAGATGTGGGAGGAACCCGGAGCAGTTGGAAGAAGCTCATGTGGCCACAGGAAGAATGTGCAGACTCCACAAAGACAGCATTGGGGTCAGGTTTGAACTTGGGTTGCTGGAGCTGTGGGGAAGTTAGTTTCATTTAATGCAGAAAAAGCATTGAAGCGATCATGTGAAGAGACCATGAGAGTTGATGGAGAGGTGGAGATTAAGAAGATGAATGCTTGCAAATGAAAGTGGTTCATGGTAAAAATTACGCACACTTGGGATAAAAGCCCTTTAATTAAAGTTCAAAGTACATTTATTATCAAAGTATGTACATTGTATATAATCTTGAGATTCATCTCCTTGCAGGCAGCCACAAAACACAGAAACACAACAGACCCATTAAAAACCTCCACACAACAAAGACTGGCAAAAACCCAATGTGCAGAAAAAAGAACATCATGCAAATAATAAAATGTAAACAAATAACACACAGAATATTAATAGCAGAGTCCCTGAAAGTGAACCCACAGCCACTGAGCCAGTTCAGCACTAAGGCGAGTGCCAATGGTTACAGGCCACAGCTGCAGAGTCAGTTCAAAGTTCAAAATGAACATGTATTTATCAAAGTACATTTATGTCATCATATACAACCCTGGGATTCATTTTCTTTGTGGACATACTCAACTATAATTATTTACATATTAAGCTTAATCCTTTAATAATTTAACATAGTCCCTTTCACTGAAAATCGGTCTGAAAGAGTGGACAAACTGTTTGAATCTGAAATTGTATGACATAGGGGTGCCTTTTCTTATACACACAGATGATGAGAAACCATGACAAGACATACTCAGGAAGCAAACAGCATCATTTCTGTGTTGTATTAGAGAGGATCACAACAATTACACAAACACTGAGATGGGGATCGGCCTGAGTGGGAGTGGAGGGGATTGTGGTTAAGTTTGCCGTGTTTATTTACCTGATGATGGGTGGCTCTTGAGATTGTCAATGCCCACTGAAGTCTCTCAGCCCTGGGGCATCCAATTAAATGGTGTGAATCTACTGTTGTTTACAAATACCAAGTATGACTGTCAGTGGCTATGGTTTGTTAGGAGTGTGAGAAGATTTGGTATGTCACCAAAGACTCTCATAAATTTCGACAAATGTTTGGTGGCGAACATCTTGACTGATTGCATCACTACTTGGTATGGAGGCTCCGGTTCACAGAATTGAAAGAGGCTACAGAGGATTGTGACTCAGTCATCTCCAACACGAGCACAAGCCTACCCACCACCGAAGACATCTTCAACAGGGAGTGCCTTAAGAAGTCAGAATCCTTTATTAAGGACCCTCACCCAGGACATACCCACTTCTCATTACTACCATCAGGGAGGTACAAGAGCCTGAAGACTCACATTCAACGTTTTAGGAACAATTTCTACTCCTCTCCCATCAGATTTCTGAATGGTCCATAAACCCATGAATCCCACCTCGCTATTCCTCTTTTGCACTATTCAATTCCTCATCGCAACTTAGAGTAATTTTTATGTTTTATATTGTACTGCTGACACAAAACAACAAATTTCATGACATATGTTAGTGATACCTGGTGGCATGGTGCGAAGACAATAACCTATCCCTCAATATCAGCAAGACGAAGGAATTGGTTGTTGACTTCAGAAGGAGTAGCAGACCGCACGACCCAATTTACATCGGTGGTGTGCCAATGGAACAGGTCAAAAGTTTTAAGTTCCTCAGGATCAATATCACAAATGACCGGACTTGGACCAACCAAGCAGAGTTCACTGCCAAGAAGGCCCACCAGCACCTTTACTTCCTGAGAAAACTAAAGAAATTTGGCCTGTCCCCTAAAACCCTCTCTAATTTTTATAGACACACCGTAGAAAGCATTCTTCTAGGGTGCATCACAACCTGGTATGGAAGTTGTCCTGTCCAAGACCGAAAGAAGCTGCAGAAGATCATGAACACGGCGCAGCACATCACACAAACCAATCTTCCGCCCTTGGACTCACTTTACACCGCACGCTGTCGGAGCAGTGCTGCCAGGATAATCAAGGACACGACCCAACCAGCCAACACACTTTTCGTCCCTCTTCCCTCCAGGAGAAGGCTCAGGAGCTTGAAGACTCGTACGGCCAAATTTGGGAACAGCTGCTTTCCAACTGTGATAAGACTGCTGAACGGATCCTGACCTGGATCTGGGCCGTACCCTCCAAATATCTGGACCTGCCTCTCGGTTTTTTTGCACTACCTTACTTTCTATTTTCTATTTTCTATTTATGATTTATAATTTAAATTTTAATATTTTTAATATTTACTATTGATTTGTACTCTAGGGAGCGGGAAGCGCAGAATCAAATATCGCTGTGATGATTGTACGTTCTAGTATCAATTGTTTGGCGACAATAAAGTATAAAGTATAATAAACCTGATTCTGATTCTGAGAATTACTGTTTGGTGTTAGAATTATAAGGTTAATGAATATATGCATGTTAATAGATTTGTCATAGAGCAATACAATACAAAAACAGGCCCTTCAGCCCATCTAGTCCTTCCCAAACTGTTATTCTGTCTAGTCCCATTGACCCACACCTGGACCACAGACCTCCATACTCCTCCCATCCATGTACCTGATTGTGTTGAATAAATACTGCTAGATTACAATGGGACATTGGGATTAGGAGCAGCTGGCAGCTAAAGAGAATACGGAACAGTGTCAGTTTTAAATGGAGGTGCCAGACTCTGTAAAGCGAGGAGGCGATGAACCCACACACAATGCTAGTTTGGAAGTGGTAGAAACTTGAGATGAGACATGGGAATCTGAACGAGTGAACTTAAAGACAGTGGAAGAAGTGACTTATCTTAGCAAAGCTGGAGGACAAGCGTGAAACTGAGGAGCAGTTTAAAGGCTACTGACGCAAATTCATAAACTGTGGTGAGTAAGTTACAGAGTGGGTGATGAGCTGCAGAAATTAGGTGTCCGTTGTTTGTAGTAATGGGACGTCTTGAGATGAGTATTCAGAACAGATGAGGTTGAAGGTGAGTAGTTCTCATCACCTGATATTCTTGAGGTATTACTATTGCATATGACAAAGTTCAAGGTAAATTTATCATCAAAATACATACGTGTCACCCCGAGATTGGCTTTCTTGCGGGTATACTCAATAAATTCAATAACCACAATGGAATGAATGGAAGACTGCACCCAACAGGGTGCAAAAGACAACAAACTGCAAATATAAAAGAAAAAATAAGAAATAATAATAAATAAATAAGCAATACACATCGAGAACGTGAGATGAAGAGTCCTTTAAAGTGCATCCATAGGTTGTGGGAACATTTCAATAATGGGACAAGTGAAGTTGAATGAAGCTATCAAATCACAAACAAGAGAAAATCTGCAGATGCTGGAAACCCGAGCAACACACACAAAATGATGGAGGAACTCAGCAGGCCAGGTAGTGTCTATGGATAAAAGTACAGTCGACATTTCGGGCCGAAACCCTTCAGCAAGACTGGAGAAAAAAAGCTGAGGGGTAGATTTGAAAGGTGCAGGGAGGGGAGGGAGAAACACCCAGGCGATAGGTGAAATCTGGAGGGAGAGGGATGAAGCAAAGAGCTAGGAAGTTGATTGGTGAAAGAGACAAAAGGCCATGGAAGGAAAAAAAAGGGGATTGGAGCACTAGAGGGAGGCAAAGAGCAGATAGACTCAAACTGCTAATTAGCTTTTAGAGAACCCTCCTCAAGCCCTGCCAAGTCCCTTTGTGCCTCAGTTTTTTTGCTTTTTTCTCTCCATTTAGAAAATAGTCAACCCTTTCATTTATTCTACCACAGTGCATGATTATACACTTCCTAACACTGTATTTCATCTGCACTTCTTTGCCAATTCTCCTAATCTGTCTAAGTCCTCCTGTAGCATCTTTATTTCATCAAAACTACCTGCCCCTCGACCTATCTTCGTATCATCTGCAAACGTTTAATATGCCAAGGAAGGATGCTATGGATGAAACGGAAGGTGAGAACCTCGATAAAATCACTGTCACTAAAGAGATAGTGATGAGCAAACTAGTGGGCCTGAAGGTGATACGAGGGGTGATTGATATGTTTGTGGCCTAAGATAGAAGGAGTCAATTTTAGAAAACCCAGCACGTTTATTTTTCCTACATTTACACACTTAGTCCAGCGGTCGTGGAGTATACGGATCCCTTCTTTGTAGAAGTTGGTGTCTTGGACCTCCAGAAGTGGTCCACAGCAGGGGTGATTGATAGGTTCGTTCCCTAAGGTAAAAGAAAATGAGTTATTAACTTCAAACTTTCTGCATTTTTACTGAAAGAGTTCAAGTTCACGTGCATGTAACGGGAGCTGTATAACTCATCTCCTTCTACCTTAGGCCACAAACTTATCAATCATCTGTATGCTCCACGACCGCTGGACTAAGTTTCTACATGTAGGCGGGGACTATGTTGAAAAATAAATGTGCTAGATTTTCTAAAATTGACGCCTTCTCATTCCACCGAGATGCAGCACAGAGCGTCATAGGAAGTCATTCCTGCCTGTGGCCATCAAACTTTACAACTCCTCCCTTGGAGGGTCAGACACCCTGAGCCAATAGGCTGGTCCTGGACTTATTTCCTGGCATAATTTACATATTACTATTTAACTATTTATGGTTTTATTACTATTTATTATTTATGGTGCAACTATAACGAAAACCAATTTCCCCCAGATCAATAAAGTATGACTATTCTACCTTAGGCCACAAACTTATCAATCACCCCTCGTAAGTCCCCTGGTCCTGATGGGATGCATCCCAGGGTGCTGAGGGAATTGGCAGAGGTTATAGTAGATGCCTTGGTAATCATTTATCAAAATTCTCTAGACTCTGGGCAGGTTCCGGTGGATTGGAAGACAGCAAATGTCACGCCACTTTTTAAAAAAGGATGTAGACAAAAGACAGGCAACTATAGGCCAGTTAGCCTAGCATCTGTAGTTGGGAAAATGCTTGAAGCTGTCGTTAAGGAAGAAATAGCGAAACATTTAGAAAGGAGTGGTTCCATTAGACAGATGCAACATAGATTCAGAAAGGGCAGGTCCTGTTTGACAAACTTACTGGAGTTCTTTGAGGACATAATGAGTGCAGTGGATAGAGGGGAACAGGTGGACGTCGTATACTTGGATTTCCAGAAGACGTTCGATAAGGTGCCACACAAGAAACTTATAAATAAGATACGGATGCATGGAGTTGGAGGAAGTGTATTGGCATGGACAGTGGATTGGTTAACCAACAGAAGGCAGAGAGTTGGTATAAATGGGTGTTTATCCGGTTGGCAGTCAGTGGTGAGTGGGGTGCCACAGGGGTCAGTGCTGGGCCCGCAGCTGTTTACCATTTACATTGATGATTTGGAAGAGGGGACTGAGTGTAGTGTAGTAAAATTTGCTGATGACACTAAACTGAGTGGAAAAGCAAATTGTACAGAGGATGTGGAGAGTCTGCAGAGGGATATAGATAGGTTAAGTGAGTGGGCCGAGGTCTGGCAGATGGAATACAATGTTGGTAAATGCGAGATCATCCACTTTGGAAGGAATAATAGAACAGCAGATTATCTAAATGGTGAAAGATTGCAGCATGCTGTTATGCAGAGAGACTTGGGAGTGCTTGTGCATGAATCATAAAAGGTTGGCTTGCAAGTACAACAGGTTATTAAGAAGGCAAATGGCATGTTGGCCTTCATTGCTAGAAGGATTGAATTCAAGAGCAGGGAGGTTATGCTGCAACTATACAGGGTACTGGTGAGGCCGCACCTGGAGTACTGTGTGCAGTTCTGATCTCTATACTTGAGGAAGGATATACTGGCTTTGGAGGCAGTGCAGAGGAGCTTCACCAGGTTAATTCCAGAGATGAAGGGGTTAACCTATGAGGAGAGACACCTGGGACTATACTCTCTGGAATTCAGAAGAATGAGAGGGGATCTTATAGAAACATACAAAATTTTGAAAGGGATAGATAAGATAGAAGTGGAAAGTTGTTTCCATTGGTAGTTGAGACTAGAACTAGGGGACATTGCCTCAAGATTCAGGGGAGACGATTTAAGACAGAGGTGAGGAGAAACTGTTTTTCCCAGAGAGTGTGGAATTCTCTGCCCAGGGAAGCAGTTGAGGCTTCTTCACTAAATATATTTAAGATAGAGTTCGATAGATTTTTACATAGTAGGGGAATTAAAGGTTATGGGGAAAAGGCAGGTAGATGGAGCTGAGTTTACGGACAGATCAGCCATGACCTTATTGAATGGCGGGGTAGGCCCGATGGGCCGGATGGCCTACTCCTGCTCCTATTTCTTATGTTCTTGTGTTCTTATGTAAACTTTGCAACAAAGCCATCAATTCCGTCATCCAAACTATTAACATATAACATAAAAAGAATTAGTCCCGACACAGACCCCTGTGGATCACCACTAGTCACCGGCAGACAGCCAGAAAAAGCTCCCTTTATTCCCACTCATTGCCTCCTGCCAGTCAGCCACTGCCTCATCAATGCTAGAATCTTCGCTGTAATACCATGGGCTCGTAGCTTGTTAAGCAGCCTCATGTGAGGCACCTTGTCAAAGACCTTCTGAAAATCCAAGTACACAACATCAACCAATTCTCCTTTGTCTATCTTGCTTGTTCTTTCTTCAAAGAATTCCAACAGATCTATCAGACAAGATTTTCCCATGAGGAAGCCATGCTGACTGTGGCCTATTTTATCATGTGCCTCCAAATACCCAGAGATCTCATCCTTAATAGTCAACTCCAACATCTTCCCAACCACTGAGGTCAGACTAACTAGCCTACAGTTTCCTTTTTTTTCCCCTTTCCTTTCTTGTAGAGTGGAGTGACATTTGCAATTTTCCATTGTTCCGGAACCATTTCCGAAACTAGTGATTCTTGAAAAATCATTACTAATGCCTCCACTATATCTTCAGCCACCTCTTTCAGAACCCTGGGGTGTACACCATCTGGTCCAGGTGATTTATCTACCTTCAAACCTTTCATTTTCCCTAGTAATGTTAACCACACACTTCATGACCCCTGACACCTGGAACTTCCACCAGAATGCTAGTATCTTCCACAGTGAAGACTGATGCAAAATACATATACAGTTCGTCCGCCGTTTCCTTCTCCCCGTTACTACATTTCCAGCATCATTTCACATAAGGACATAAAAAATAAGAGTAGGAGTTGGTCATCTGGTCTGTTGAACCTGCACCACCATTCAATAAGATCATGACTGATCTGACCATGGACTCACCACCTACCTGTTTTTTCCATATATATAACCATATAACAATTGCAGCATGGAAACAGGCCATCTCGGCACTTCTAGTCCGTGCCGAACTCTTACTCTCACCTAGTCCCACCGACCTGCACTCAGCCCATAACCCTCCATTCCTTTCCTGTCCATATAGCTGTCCAATTTAACTTTAAATGACAACATCGAACCTGCCTCAACCACTTCTGCTGGAAGCTCGTTCCACACAGCCACCATTCTCTGAGTAAAGAAGCTCCCCCTCATGTTACCCCTAAACTTTTGCCCTTTAACTCTCCCACTTTGAATCTCCCCCACTCTCAATGGAAAAAGCCTATCCACATCAACTCCATCTAACCCCCTCATAATTTTAAATACATCTATCAAGTCCCCCCTCAACCTTCTACGCTCCAAAGAATAAAGACCCAACTTGTTCAACTTTTCTCTGTACCTTAGGAGATGAAACCCAGGTAACATTCTAGTAAATCTTCTCTGTACTCTCTCAATTTTGTTGACATCTTTCCTATAATTTGGTGACCAGAACTGTACACAATACTCCAAATTTGGCCTTACTAATGCTTTGTACAATTTCAACATTACATCCTAACTCCTATACTCAATGCTTTGATTTATAAAGGCCAGCATACCAAAAGCTTTCTTCACCATCCTATCCACATGAGATTCCACCTTCAGGGAACTATGCACCATTATCCCTAGATCCCTCTGTTCTACTGCATTCTTCAATGCCCTACCATTTACCATGTATATCCTATTTTGATTAGTCCTACCAAAATGTAGCACCTCACACTTATCAGCATTAAACTCCATCTGCCATCTTTCAGCCCACTCTTCTAAGTGGCCTAAATCTCTCTGCAAGCTTTGAAAACCTACTTCATTATCCACAACTCCACCTATCTTAGTATCATCTGTATACTTACTAATCCAATTTACCACCCCATCATCCAGATCATTAATACATATGACAAACAAATAACCCTTAATTCTCTTACCATTTCTAGTGGTCCAATAACCACTCTCTCCATTCTTTTACACTTCATATATATAAAGAAGCTTTTTGTATAATCTTTTATATTACTGCCTAGCTCACTTTCATATTCCATCTTTACCATCTTAATGACTTTTTTAGTTGTCTTCTGTTGGTATTTGAAAGCATCCCAATCCTCTAACTTTCCACTACTTTTTGCTCTATTACTTGCCCTCTCTTTGGCTTTTATGTTGACTTTAACTTCTCTTGTTAGCTGTGGTTAGTATCATCTTGCCTTTAGAGTACTTCTTCCTCTTTGGAATGTATATATCCTGTGCCTTCTAAATTGCTTTCAGAAATTCCAGCCATTGCTATTCTGCCGTCATCCCTGCCAGTGTTCTTTTCCAATTCGTTCTGGCCAGCTCCTCTCTCATGCCTCTGTAATTCCCTTTCCTTCACTGTAATACTGATACATCTGACTTTAGCTCCTCCTTCTCAAAATTCAGGGTGAATTCATTCAAATTATGATCATTCCCCCTAAGGTCTCTCTAATCAATTCTGTTTCATTGCACAACACCCAATCCAGAATAGCTGATCCCCTCGTGGGCTCAACCACGAGCTGCTCCTAAAAAGCCATCTTGTAGGTATTCTAGAAGATCCCCCTCTTGGATCCATCACCAACCTGATTTTCCCAATCTACTTGCACATTGAAACCCCCCTTGACTATTGTAACACTACCCTTTTGGCATGCATTTTCTATTGTAATTTGTAGACCACATCCTTGCTACTGTTTGGGGGTCTTTATATAACTCTCATCAGTGTCTTTTTACCCTTGCTATTCCACTAACCGCTATGCTACCACGCAGTCCTGTTCTCGTGAATTACAAGTCAAATGCATCATTTTGCATCAAATCAAATCAGTGAGGATTGTGCTGGAGCAGCCCGCAAGTGTCACCACACTTCTGGCATCGACATAGCATGCTCACAACCCACTAACCCTAACAGTATGTCTCAGAAATGAGGGAAGAGACCAAAGCAGCTGGAAGAACACAGGTTGAATGTATAAAGTTCTCACAGACAGCAGCAGGAATTTAACCCCCATCGGTGATTACCTTCACCGCAAAGCAATTCCACTAACCACTCTGCTACCATGCAGCCCATTTCTCATGAATTACAAGTAGCACCAATGGCATAATCAAATTCAATGCTATTTTAAAAAGAACAGGATAGAAGCACAGAGGTGAGAGAGCAATTTAACTAAATTACATGAGTTGAAATTAATAAGTGAAAGTTAAGTTCACCAGCCACAGTGTTTTGCCAGGTAATTTAATACTTCTGAGAAGAAAACCAGGATATAATGATGGAAAAGAAAGCGTGCATGTTAAACAACACACACACAACATGCTGGAGGAACTCAGAAGGTTAGACAGCATCTGTGGAAATGAACAACCTGTTGACGTTTTGGGCCGAGACCCTTCTTCAGGACTGGAAAGAAATGAGGGAGATGCCAGAATAAAAAGGAGCGGGGAAGGGAAGGAGGGTAGCTAGAAGGTGATAGGTGAAGTCAGATGGGTAGGAAAGGTAAAGGACTGGACAGGAAGGAATCTGATAGGAGAGGAGAGTGGACCGTGGGAGAAAGGGAAGGGAGGGGACACAAGGGGAGGTGATAGTTAGGTGAGAAGAGGTAAGAGGTGAGAATGGGGAATAGAAGAAGGGAGGGGCAGGAAAAATACTTCTAGCAGAAGGGTAAATGAATATTTGTGCGATCAGGATGGAATAGATGGTGTTGCTCCTTCACCCTGACAGCCCAGGACAGGTCCTCCAAAATGCTAGCACCAAGAAATTTAAAGCTGATCACCCCATCCAGCTCTGATCCTCCAATGAGAACTGGCTCAAAGACTCCTGCTTTCCTTCTCCTGAACTTAATAATTAGCTCCTTGGTCTTGCTGACATTGAGTGAGAGGTTATTGCTGTGGCACCTCTCAGTATGATTCATCACCACCTTTGGTTCAGCCTACAACAGTGATGTGTCAGCAAACTTGAATATGGCATTGGTTCTGTGCTTAGCCACACAGTCAGAAGTAGAATGGGGGATAAGCCCTCAGCCTTGTGGTGCACCTGTGCTGATGGTGATTGTGAAGGAGATGCCAATCTGAACTGACTGAAGTGATTATTAACAGAAAGAGCCTTGATCTGTAAAGCTAATATTTAAACTGGATGAAAGTAAAAGACCAGGGTTTAATAATTGCTTAATATAGCTTTTTTCACCTTGTCTTCAGTTTGAACAGCCCTTAACTTTATTTGGTTGAATTATAGAGAAATTGTAAAGTCTTATGCTAACTGGGCTACTAGTTAATTTCCTTTTAAATCAGAAAAACTAGGCCACTTGAAAGGGAACTCAAGAATATGGGAACATACCAGTCAGATTATAGAAAGGCCACACAAAAGCTCAGTTTAATGAGCTTGCAATGAATTTATACAATAGTCCAGAAATACAAGTTCATTTCTCTGAATTTGGAGTTTGTATCAGGATCGATGTCTATCAGAACTACTGCAGTTCTATGGTAAATGTACTATCATGGGTGGCCTATAAAGAAGGAAATATTCTATCATTATTCATCTGATTTTTGAGGTTGGTTCCTAACAATGCACAACTTAGTTGAAGAGGAATTGCAGTTGAACAATAAATACTGATGATGCCAACAATGTCCACATCTTATGAATGATTAACAACAAACATACAGTATTATAAGACCATAATACAGAAGAGCTGAATTATGCCATTTCGTCCATTGAGCTGTTCCATCATTCAATAATGGCTCATTTATTTTCATTCTCAACACCATTCTTCTGTCTTTTCCTCATAACCTTTGACATTCTTACTAATCAAGAAACCATCAACCTCCGTTTTAGATATACTCAATGTCTTGGCCTTCTAAGCCATCTGTGGCATTGAGTTCCACAGATTCACCATTCCCTGGCGAAAGGAATTCCTCCTCGTCGCTGATCTAAAGGGACATCCTTGTATTCTGAGGGTGTGTCCTCTGGTCCCTAACTTGTCCACTATAGGAACCATCTTCTCTATATCCACTATGTGTAGGCCTTTCAATATTAGGTAGGTTTCAATGGGATCGTTCTCACTCTTTTGAACTCCGCAAGTACAAGCCCAGAGCCGGCATACGTTTCTCATATATTAACCCTTTGATTTCTGGGATCATTCTCATGCACCTCCTCTGGATGCTCTCCAATGCCAGCATATTCTTTCTTAGATGGTGGCATCCATTAGTCTCGCAGGACCATGGATCTGCACCTGAAAAGTCTTGCTTCAGTCTCTCTCCAGGGCGCAGGCCTGGGCAAGGTTTTATGGAAGACCGGCAGTTGCCCATGCTGCAAGTCTCCCCTCTCCACGACACCAATGTTGTCCAAGGCAAGGGCAAGGGCCGATACAGCTTGACACCAGCATCGTCGCAGGAGTTGTCAGACCGAGGTTGAAGGCAATATCGGACTGCCTTAGGGACTCCAGCTCCAGATTTGTCCTCAGGGTTTACTCCTGAAGCCTTTCCCATGATTGGGTATGACCGCAAGGCAGCGGAGATTTGAAGTCAGAGTTTTCCCTCTCTGAGATGGACTGCCTTCCCAGGCTGACAAGCTCCATCTACCTGAAGCACTGGTTTTAAGACGCCAGGACCCACCTTCGCCCCTTCTCCTGTCAGTAGAAACAGTTCCGCCGGGCTCAGAGGCTAAGCCACACAAGAAGGCCAGGAAATGGACTTGGTTGTCAGAGGCTATTTGAGGCGCCTGCTGTGAGGAGCACTTTTAGGTAGTGGGAGCTTGTCCCCACTACCACTCCTCGGCTTGACAACCTTGGAACCTTAGATACAGGGAACAAAACAGCACACTATACTCCACTACAAGGCATTGGTCAATCTACACTATGTGGTCTGACCAATGCCTTATAAAGCCTCATTATACCATCCTTATCCTCTCCCACTACATACAGCATGCACAATTCTTTCCTGCATTTCTCTTTAATGCTACTTTGACTGCGCTCTCAGAAACTTTAATAAACTTGTCAGTTTTAACTGACATTAATGGAAATCTCAGCATCATCTGATTTGACTCCAGAAACTGACTTTTGAGCCAACAGGCTGGGGCATTAGGCAACCCTGTAATCCAGGAGTCTCTAATTTTCAATGGATTCCTCAATTAATTATCTAAGCTAGAGCTCATCTCTGTTGTTTGAAATATCCTTCTGAAGCAGCATGGATAATTTCCCTCACCACAAATCTGAAGTGATTTCACAACCTACACACTCAAAACTTATGGTCTCAGTATCATTTATTATTTACTTGCACAGTTTGTTTCTTTTGCACTTTGATTGTTTGTCAGTCTTTTTATGTATAGCTTTTAGAGTGGTAGAAAGCTACAGCACAGAAACAGGCAGTTCGGCCCATGCAGCCCATGCCAAACCATTTAAACTGCCCAGTCCCATCAATCTGCCCCCAGACAATGACCCTCCCCACCCCGCCAATCCATGTACCTATTCAAACTTCTCCTGAATGTTAAAGTTGCAGGCAGCTCATTCCACAGTCTCACCATTATCTGATTGATGAAGTTTCCCCTCATGTTCCACTTAAACATTTCACCTCTCACCCTTAACCCATGACCTCTGGTAGTCTCACCCAACCTCAGTGGAGCTTGTATTTACCTTATCTACACCCATCATAACTTTGTGGATGTCCATCAAGTCTTCCCTCAATCTTCTACATTCTAGGGAATGAAGTTCTAACCTTTTCAATCTTTCCTTATAACTCAGGTCCTGCAGTCCCAGCAAAATCCTTTTAAATTTTCTCTGTACCCTTTCATTCTCTTGTCTGGATTAAATTCCATCCGTCATTTTTCAGTCCATTTTTCCAGCTGGTCCAGATCCCGCTGCAAGCTTTGATAGTCCTCTTCCCTGTCCACAACACCCCCAGTTTTGGTGACATCTGCAAACTTGCTGATTCAGTTTATCGAGATTATCATCCAGATCGTTGATATAGATGACAAACAACAATGGAGCCAGCACCAATCCCTGCAACACTCCACTAGTCACAGGACTTCAGTCAGAGAGGCAACCATCTACTACCACTCTCTGGCTTCTCCAGCAAAGCCAATGTCTAATCCCATTTACTACCTCACCTTGACTGCCGAACAACTAAACTTTCTTGACCATGTAGGACCTTGTCAAAGCCTTACTGAAGTCCATGTAGACAACATTCACTGCCTTGCCTTCATCCACTTTCCTGGTAACATCCTCGAAAAACTATAAGATTGGTTAGACATGACCTACCATGCACAAAGGCACGCCAACTACCCACAATCAATCCCTTTATATCCAAATACTCATATACTATATCTGGTCCCTTAGAATACTTTCTAATAACCTTCCCACTACTAATGTCAGGCCCACTGGCCTATAAATTCCTGGTTTATTCTAAGAGTCTTTAATAAACACCAGAACATCAACTATCCTCCAATCCTCCAGTATCTCACCCTTCACTAAGAATGATTTAAATATATCGGCTAAAAAGCACTTGCAATTTCTTCACCTGCCTCCCATAGGGTCTAAGGGAACACCCTGTCAGGCTCTGGGGATTTGTCCACCCTGATTTGCCTCAAGACAGCAAACACATCCTCCTCTGTAATTTGAATAGGGTCCATGACCTTGCTTCTGATTTGCCTCACTTCTTTCATAAATGTTATTGTATTTCTTTATTTTCCTGTTGATGCCTGGAAGAAAAGTATTCTTGAGGTAATATATGGTGACATATATGCAATTTGACAATAAATTTTGACTTTTTTTTAAGCAGCGGCCACTTTGGAAAAAACCTTCATTGTGAAAGCCTTACTAACTACTGAACTAACACATTGGTGGTTTCTCCTTAGTAATTTTCTGTTTTGTACTTTCACTTTTAATTTGACTTTCTTTCACTTTATCTAATCCTGTGGTTGCTGCTCTGTTAGTATATTACTCTTTCTCTCCCCCTCCGCCTTCTTAGCTTCTTTTTATTTTCTTCATTTCTTATCCTCTCTCTTTCTCCACGACTGTTTTCCTTCTGCCTGCTCCTCTGTACTCTCACCTTTCCCACTCACACTGGCTTTATCTTCTATTTCTCCCAATTAATCTTTTGTCTTTGTATTTGCACTCTTCCACCGGCCCCCCACACCTATCACTGTTTCACTCATCCACATCTCTATATCACTCTGACATCTTTCTCATTCCAATCACACTGCAGATCTCGTTCTCTCCACCTCCATCTGATGTGCTTCTCTCATACATTTCCCTTTTCTTCTCTGCCCTTCCAGTTCACTAATTTCTCCTCTCTAATTTCCTCATTCTTTTTCGATTTTAATCCATCCTTCTCCAGCATGGATAGACTTTTCTGCCTCCACCGCCATTTCTGTTGACATCAACTCACTCATTTTACATCTCTGTTTCACTCACCACATATTCCTCACTTTGCTCATCTTTTGCTTTCTCTCCCATGTGTGCCAACATGCACACATAAATCTTTGTTCTAGTTTCTTAGCTTGTTATTCTTCCTGTGCTAAGAACCCTCACAACCTCTGCTCATGTGTGTAAGTGGGTGTATACACCTGTTCCTACGCACACTTTCACCATTTCTCTATACACTTTTACTATTTTATTTTTATTTTTAAGTGATATGCATTAAACCACTTTTTATAATGTCAGTTACATTGCAAAAACATGCTAGGTTTTATATATTTATGCACATTTTACTCTATATCTGTACTTCTAACTTTATTTTTATATAATTCTTTATTCTGTATAATTGATGTATGTTTTCATTTCATTTTGCTGCACATCACACCAACACACTGAAACAGTGTCTGAATGCATGTAAATGTATACTCAGTAGCCACTCTACTAGATACCCCCTCTACACGGTTCAACGTGTTGTGTATTCAGAGATGCTCTTCTTCACATCGCTGATGTAATGCATGGTTGCTTGAGTTACTGTCATCTTCCTGTCAGCTTGAGCTGGTCTCCTCTGACCTCTCTCAATAATAAGGCATTTTCAGCCACGGAACTGCAGCCCATTGGATGTATTTTGTTTCCTGCGCCACTCTCTATAATCCATAGAGACTGTCAGAAACATAGAAAACCTACAACGCAATACAGGCCTTTCCACCCACAACGCTGTGCCAAATGTACTTACTTTAGAAATTACCTAGGGTTACCTAGGGCATGTGGCCAAGTGGTTAAGGCATTGGACTAGTGACCTGAAGGTCGCTAGTTGGAGCCTTGGGTGAGGCAGCGTGTTGTGTCCTTGAGCAAGGCACTTAATCACACATTGCTCTGCGACGACACCGGTGCCAAGCTGTATGGGTCCTAATGCCCTTCCCTTGGACAACATTGGTGGTGTGGAGAGGGGAGACTTGTGGCATGGGCAACTGCTGGTCTTCCATACAACCTTGCCCAGGCCTGCGCCCTGGAGAGTGAAGACTTTCCAGGCGCAGATCCATGGTCTCGCAAGACTAACGGATGCCTTTACTTTTAGGGTTATCCATAGTCCTCTAGTTTTCTAAGCTCCATGTACCTATCCAGGAGCCTCTTAAAAGACCCTATTGTATCTGCCTCCACCAGCGTCGCCTGCAGCCCATTCCACGCACTCACCACTCTCTGCGTAAAAAACATATCCCTGACATCTCCCCTGTACCTACTTTCAGGCGCTTTAAAACTGTGTCCTCTCGTGTTAGCCATTTCAGCCCTGGGAAAAAGCCTCTGAGTATCCACACAATCAATGCCTCTCATCATCTTATACCCGTCAATCACGTCACTTTTCATCCTCCATCGCTCCAAGGAGAAAAGGACAAGTTCACTCAACCTATTCCCATAAGGCATGCTCCCCAATCCAGGCAACATCCTTGTAAATCTCCACTGCACCCTTTCTATAGTTTCCACATCATTCCTGTAGTGAGGTGACCACAACTGAGCACAGTACTCCAAGTGGGGTCTGACCAGGGTCCTGTATAGCTGTAATATTATCTCTCGGCTCTTGAACTCAGTCCCACAATTGATGAAGGCCAATGCACCGTATGCCTTCTTAACCACAGAGTCAACCTGTGCAGCAGCTTTGAGTGTCCTATGGACTCAAACCCCAAGATCCCTCTGATCCGCAACACTGCATTAATACTATATTCTGCCATCATATTTGACCTACCAAAATGAACCACCTCACACTTATCTGGGTTGAACTCCATCTGCCACTTCTCAGCCCAGTTTTGCATCCTATCAATGTCCCACTGTAACCTCTGACAGCCCTCCACACTATCCACAACACCCCCAACCTTGGTGTCATCAGCAAATTTACTAACTCATCCCTCCACTTCCTCATCCAGGTCATTTATAAAAATCAAAAACAGAAGGGGTCCCAGTACAGATCCCTGAGGCACACTGCTGGTCACCAACCTCCGTGCAGAATATGACCCATCTACAACCACTCTTTGCCTTCTGTGATCAAACCACTTCTGGATCCACAAAGCAATGTCCTCTTGGATCCCATGCCTCCTTACTTTCTCAATAAGCTTTGCATGGGGTATCTTATCAAATCCCTTGCTGAAATCCATATACACTACATCTACTGCTCTACCTTCATCGATGTGTTTAGTCACATCCTCAAAAAATTCAATCAGGCTCGTAAGGCACGACCTGCCTTTGACAAAGCTATGCTGACTATTCCTAGTCATATTATGCCTCTCCAAATGTTCATAAATCCTGCCTCTCAGGATCTTCTCCATCACATTACCAACCACTGAAGTAAGGCTCATTGGTCTAGTTTCCTGGACTATCTCTACTCCCTTCCTTGAATAGGGGAACAACATCTGCAATCCTTCCAATCCTCCAGAACCTCTCCCGTCTCCATTGATAGTGCAAAGATCATTGCCAGAGCCTCAGCAATCTCTTCCCTCAGTAGTCTGGGGTACATCTCATCCGGAACCAAAGACTTATCCAACTTGGTGCATTCCAAAAGCTCCAGTACATCCTGTTGCTTAATGTCTATAAGGCTCAAGCTTTTCAGTCCGCTGCAAGTTATCCCTACAATCGCTAAGGTCCTTTTCCGTAGTGAAGACTGAAGCAAAGCATTCATTAACTACCTCCGCCATCTCCTCCAGTTCCATACACACTTTTCCACTGTTACACTTGATTGGTCCTATTCTCTCACGTCTTATCCTCTTGCTCTTCACGTACTTGCAGAATGCCTTGGGGTTTTCCTTAATCCTGCTCCAAGGCCTTCTCATGGCCCCTTCTGGCTCTCCTAATTTCATTCTTAAGCTCCTTCCTGCTAGCCTTATAATCTTCTAGAGCTCTATCATTACCTAGTTTTTTGAATCTGACTAGATTTTCAACAGCCTTTGTACATCACAGTTCCACCCTTTCCATTTCATTGGAATGTACCTATGCAGAATGCCACACAAATATCCCCTGAACATTTGCCACATTTCCCTGAGAACATCTATTCCCAATTTATGCTTCCAAGTTCCTATCTGATAGCTTCATATTTCATATTGCCCCTTACTCCAATTAAACACTTTCCTAACCTGTCTGTTCCTATCCCTCTCCAATGCTATGGTAAAGGAGATAGAATTGTGATCACTATCTCCAAAATGCTCTCCCACTGAGAAATCTGACACCTGACCAGGTTCATTTCCCAATACCAGATCAAGTACAGCCTCTCCTATTGTAGGTTTATCGACATATGTGTCAGGACACCTTCCTGAACACACCTAACAAACTCTACCCCAACTAACCCCCTTGCTCTAGGGAGATGCCAATCAATATTGGGGAAATTAAAATCTCCTATCACGACAACCTTGTTATTATTGCACCGTTCCAGAATCTGTCTCCCTATTTGCTCTTCGATGTCCCTGTTACTATTGGGTGATCTATATTAAAAAAAAACACCCAGTAGAGTTATTGGCCCCTTCCTGTTTCTAACTTTCACCCACACAGACTGTTGTAACCATATAACCATATAACAATTACAGCATGGAAACAGGCCATCTCGGCCCTTCTAGTCCGTGCCGAACCCTTACTCTCACCTAGTCCCACCGACCTGCACTCAGCCCATTATCCTCCATTCCTTTCCTGTCCATATATCTATACAATTTAACTTTAAATGATAACATCGAACCTGCCTCAACCACTTCTGCTGGAAGCTCGTTCCACACAGCTACCACTCTCTGAGTAAAGAAGTTCTCCCGTATGTAACCCCTAAACTTTTGCCCTTTAACTCTCAACTCATGTCCTCTTGTTTGAATCTCCTCCACTCTCAATGGAAAAAGCCTATCCACGTCAACTCTATCTATCCCCCTCATAATTTTAAATACTATCAAGACCCCCTTCAACCTTCTACGCTCCAAAGAATAAAGACCCAACTTGTTCAACCTTTCTCTGTAACTTAGGTGATGAAACCCAGGTAACATTCTAGTAAATCTTCTTTGTACTCTCTCTATCTTGTTGACATCCTTCCTATAATTCGGTGACCAAAGCTGTACACAATACTCCAAATTTGGCCTTACCAATGCCTTATACAACTTCAACATTACATCCCAACTCCTATACTCAATGCTCTAATAAAAGCCAGCATACCAAAAGCTTTCTTCACCACCCTATCCACATGAGATTCCACCTTCAGGGAACTATGCACCATTATTCCTAGATCCCTCTGTTCTACTGCATTCTTCAATGCCCTACCATTTACCATGTATATCCTATTTTGATTAGTCCTACCGAAATGTAGCACCTCACATTTATCAGCATTAAACTCCATCTGCCATCTTTCAGTCCACTCTTCTAACTGGCCTAAACTTCTCTGCAAGCTTTGAAAACCTACCTCATTATCCACAACGCCACCTATCTTAGTATCATCTGCATACTTACTAATCCAATTTACCACCCCATCATCGAGATCATTAATATATATGACAAACAACATTGGACCCAGTACAGATCCCTGAGGCACACCCTAGACACCGTCCTCCAATCTGACACACAGTTATCCAGCCACTGCTGAATCCATTTCGCTACTTCGATATTAATACCTAACGATTGAACCTTCCTAACCTTCCGTGTGGGACCTTGTCAAGGGCCTTACTGAAGTCCATATAGACAACATCCACTGCTTTACCCTCATCAACTTTTCTAGTAACCTCATCAAAAAATTCAATAAGATTTGTCAAACATGACCTTCCACACACAAATCCATGTTGACTGTTCCTAATCAGACCCTGTCTATCCAGATAATTATACATGCCATCTCTAAGAATACTTTCCATTAATTTACCCACCACTGACGTCAAACTCACAGGCCGATAATTGCTAAGTTTACTCTTAGAACCCCTTTTAAACAATGGAACCGCATGAGCAATACGCTAATCCTCCAACACCATCCCCGTTTCTAATGACATTTGAAATATCTCTGTCAGAGCCCCTGTTATTTCCACACTAACTTCCCTCAAGGTCCTAGGGAATATCCTATCAGGACCCGGAGACTTATCCACTTTTATATTCCTTAAAAGTGCCAGTACTTCCTCTTCTTTAATCATCATACTTTCCATAACTACCCTTCTTGTTTCCCTTACCTTACACAATTCAATATCCTTCTCCTTAGTGAATACCGAAGAAAAGAAATTGTTCAAAATCTCCCCCATCTCTTTTGGCTCCGCACATAGCCATCCACTCTGATTCTCTAAGGGACCAATTTTATCCCTCACTATCCTTTTGCTATTAATACAACTGTAGAAACCCTTTGGATTTATTTTCACCTTACTTGCCAAAGCAGACTCATATCTTCTTTTAGCTTTTCTAATTTCTTTCTTAAGATTCTTTTTACATTCTTTATATTCCTCGAGCACCTCATTAACTCCAAGCTGCCTATATTTATTGTAGATATCTCTCTTTTTCCGAACCAACTTTCCAATATCCCTTGAAAACCATGGCTCCCTCAAACTTTTAACCTTTCCTTTCAACCTAATAGGAACACAAAGATCCTGTACCCTCAAAATTTCACCTTTAAATGACCTCCATTTCTCTGTTACATCCTTCCCATAAAACAAATTGCCCCAATCCACTCCTTCTAAATCCTTTTGAATCTCCTCAAAGTTAGCCTTTCTCCAATCAAAAATCTCAACCCTGGGTCCAGTCCGATCTTTCTCCATAATTATATTTAAACTAATGGCATTGTGATCACTGGACCCGAAGTGCTCCCCAACACATACCTCCGTCACCTGCCCTATCTCATTCCCTAACAGGAGATCCAACACTTCCCCTTCTCTAGTTGGTACCTCTATGTATTGCTGCGAGAAACCATCTTGCACACATTTTACAAGCTCCAAACCACCCAGCCCTTTTACAGAATGGGCTTCCCGGTCTATGTGTGGAAAATTAAAATCTCCCACAATCACAACCTCGTGCTTACTACAAATATCTGCAATCTCCTTACAAATTTGCTCCTCCAATTCTCGCTCCCCATTAGGTCCCCTATAAGTGTCACTACACCTTTCCCATTCCTCAATTCCACCCAAATAGCCTCCCTAGATGAGTCCTCTAATCTATCCTGCCAAGGAACTGCTGTTATATTTTCTCTGACAAGCAATGCAACACCTCCCCCTCTTGTCCCTCCGATTCTATCACACTTGAAGCAACGAAATCCGGGAATATTTAGTTGCCAATCACACCCCTCCTGCAACCACGTTTCACTAATAGCTACAACGTCGTATTTCCAGGTATCTATCCATGTTCTAAGCTCATCCACCTTTCTTACAATGCTCCTAGCATTAAAATAGATGCATTTAAGAAACTCTCCACCTCTTACTCTCTGTTTATTCCTAATGGAGCAAACAACTTTGTTATCTTTTTCTTCCTTCTCTACATCTTCGGTCTGAGTGCTCCTGATCTCTGTCCCCTGCCTATCCTCCCTCACACACTGTCTACTAGCTTTCTCTATTTGTGAACTAACCTCCTCTCTCCTAGTCTCTTCAATTTGATTCCCACCCCTGAACCATTCTAGTCTAGTTGTACATGAAAATCCCAGGAGATCAGCTGTTTTTGAGATACTCAAACCACCCCATCTGGCATCAAGAATTATTCCACAGTCGAAGTCTCTTATATCACTTTTATTCCCAATCCTGAACTTTGGTCTGAACAACAACTGAACCTCTTAACCATGTCTGTATACTTTTATGCATTGAGTGGCTGGTCTGTACACACCAACTGTGTGAAAAGGCACAATAGTGCCTCTTTCACCTCAGACGTTTGAAGAAGTTTGCTATGGGCTCCCAAATCCTAAGAACTTTCTATAGGGGCACAATTGAGAGCATCCTGACTGGCTGCATCACTGCCTGGTATGGGAACTGTACTTCCCTCAATCGCAGGGCTCTGCAGAGATTGGTGCAGACAGCCCAGTGCATCTGTAAATGTGAACTTCCCACTATTCAAGACATTTGCAAAGACAGGTGTGTAAAAAAGGGCAGCTCCATTTTTTTCTGCTGATCCAGGCATCAAGAAATATAGATACAAGACCATTGCCTTAAAGGTATTTACCCAACCCCAGTTGGCCAAAATCCTCCACACTATTATTCTGCCCAGTGTCAACAGCCTACAGCTGAACCATAGTACACTTCACCCTTAACCTATGACCTCTAACTCTAATCTCATTCAACCTCACTGGAAAAAAGCCTGCTTGCATTTACCGTACCTATAAGCACTCATTATTTTAATATACCTCTATCAAGTCTCCCCTTTCTCCAGTGCTCTAGGAATAAAATACTAACCTATTCAACCTTTCTCTATTACTCAGGTCCTCAAGTCCTAGCAACATCCTTGTACTCTTCATTGCACCAAATCCTCCCTCCCACTTCTCACCCTCATTAATCCACAGAACAAAAAAAATCCCCTTCAGGTACAATATTAAATAAAATTTAATGCCAAAATGTTTTCAACCACTTTATTTTTAATATATAGTGACACACATTGGAGCAATGAAAATAAACAATAAAATGACAATTTATTTGTTGTACACTCCCAGGAACTCCAAAAAATTTGTTACATATGAAACAGTCATTATTCCCTCATCCAAGGAGCAGGCTAGCCAGCTGACAGGCTGGAGGTTACAAACTGTTAAACATTTTATCAAGAATAAAATGGAAAGACAAGACTCCACTTACAATACACGAGTTAGAACACAATTCTTGAAATCAAGGAGATTAAAAAAACCCACTCCACCATGAACAGTTGGCACAAATTTTACACCCAATCTCCAACTCACTGTTTTACTCAGTGCCGCCATCTTCAAAAATGAGGGAATCACCTTGGAATGGAACTTGGTCTGAATTACTTTGAGCTCTCTTGTTAAAAAGCCTTTAATGATCAAAAGAGTTAAGATAGAAAAGGAAAAGTTTGATGGCTGGGCAAGTCACGGCATCTGTTTTTCCCTGACATGATTCCATCGAGTTCATGATTACTCCGAGTGGAGGTTGAAATGCCACCGATTTAGGTCAGAGTCTCACCCTTCGTTACCTGCAGGGCAAGCAAATATGCATCGTTAATACAAAACTTCTGAATGCAATCATCATCATGAACAGGTTCATCCATACTCAGCTCCTCCCAACAGCTCATCACAGACATAGACCTCCCTAACATTGACAGCATCCATGTGCAAAGCAGGAAAATGGCCACCCATCTTCAAGGATTTGCTAGTAGGGATAGTACATTCATAGCAGAGAATCGTGAGCTCCTTCACTCCATCTGAAACAAGTTGGGATTTCCTTGCGGCCTACTGTTTTTATTTCAATCCCCATTCCAATGTCAGTCCACGGCCTCCTCTACTGTCACAATGAAGTCACACTCAGGATGGAGGAACAACACCACAGATTCCACCTGGGGAACCTCCGACCAGATGGCATGAACATCAATTTCTCCCCCTTACCCCTTCTTTCTCTTCTCATTCCCTGTTCTTTTCTTCTGCTCCCCTGCCCTATCTCATTTTCCTATAGCCAACTCTACTATTTTCCTTCTTCAGCTCTCTACCTTTTCCACCTATCGCCTCCCAGCTTCTCACTTTATCCTCTTTTCCCCCACTAACCAACCTTCCCCTTTACATTGGTTTGACTCATCACGTTCAAACTTTCCCTGCCCACCCCGCACCTCCCAACCTTCTTATACTAGCTTCTTCCTGTTTTCCAGCCTTCACGAGGACTATCAGCCCCAAAATGTCATCTTTGCCCCTTTCCATAGATGCTGCCCGAGGCTGCTGCGTTCCTCCAGCATTTGTGTGTTACTCAAGATTTCCAGCAGCTGCAGAATCTTGTGTTCGGGATTAGTGATTTCTTGGTTCTGCGCAGAAAGAGAGAGGGGGGAAATGAACATGTAGCAGAGAGACTGAGGAAAAAAAAAGGGTTGCTGTAGGTTTGGTACCAGGCAGTGAAAGTCTCTAACAGCTCAGCTGGCCTGAGTCACAAACTGTAGGCTAAAGTGAACTTTAATAAAAGCACACCTGGTTGCTAATCCAACAATGGTTGCACAAAACATCGGAACAGAAGCTGGCCATTGTACGTATGAGGTGAAGGCAGAACGGCACACAGCTCATATACAACACAGTGGCCACTTTACCAGGTACAGGAGTGGCCTTCTGCCAGTATGGCCCATCTACCTCAAAGTGTGACACGTGAGTTCAGAGATTCTTTTCTGCACGCTGCTGTTATAATGTGCAAACTGAGTTACTGAAGCCTTTCTATCAGCTCGAACCAGACTGGCTACCTCCTCCGACCTCTCATTAACAAGAACTACCACTCACTGGATGTTTTTTGTTTCTCACACCGTCCTCTGTGAACTCCAGAGATGTTTGCATATGGAAATCCTAGTAGATCAGCAGATTCTCAAACCACCGTCTAGCAACAACAATTATTCCATGCTCAAAGTTACTTCTGTCACATTTCGATCCCATTCTGATGTTCGGTTACGACAACAACTGACCCTCGTGACCATATCAGCATGGTTATGCATTGAGTTGCTGTCACATGAATGGCTAATTAGATATTTGTATTAACAAGGAGTACCTAATAAAGTGGCCACTGAGTTTCATACTAGAAAAGGTTTACCTCATTATGTACAAACAGTGCATGGGGAGGCAGGGCAAGACAGTTAGGGGAAGGTGTAGATATGAATGAAGAAATCTTTGGACTGGGGAGCATTCAATCCGAGATGAATGATTTGTTTGTTGATGTCCACTTATAATAAAGAGCAAGTTTGTTCTGAAGGTAAGCCTCAACTTCATGTGAATTCTTTGTCTACAATTCCCAGCTCTACTTCTTGCTGATACCGTCAGGCAGGAGGCTCAGAAAACTCAGATCCACAGCACCAGGTTTCGGAACAGCTATACTGACAATCAGGCTCTTTCAAAAGTCTGCACAACCTTAACCCGACCTCAGCTTCACTCATGGTCTCTCCTACCCGCCCCCACAGTCCCACCAGTCTTGTACAATCTGCATGCCCTTGTTTGTACAAATATGCCTATAAAGCAGCTGTTTCCACTGCAGCCATACCACACCATAATTGTACTTTACTAAATAATATCAGTTGCAAACACATTGAACCAGGAACAGTTATTACCCTTCTACCATCAGGCTCCTGAATCAGCATGGGTAACTTCACTCAGCTCAACACTGAACCGATTCCACATCCATGCACTACCTTTCAAGAATCTACAAGTTCTCAGTATTATTTATTTATTTTTGTATGTATTTGTAGTTTGTCTTTTGCACATGGGTTGTTTGTCAGTCTGTGTAGTTTTTCATTGATTCTATTGTATTTCTTTGTTCTACTGTGAGTGCTTGCAAGAAAATTAACCTCAGGGTAGTATATTTGACATACATGTACAGGTCGACCTTCACTAATCTGACTAGCTGTAATCCGGTTCCTTCGATAATCCGGCACTGATTATGCTTAATGTGATCCTTCTGTAATTCGGCATTTTCACTAATCCAGCACACCTCGGGTCCCAATGGTGCCGGATTAGTGAAGGTTGGCCTGTCCTTTGATAATAAATTTACTTTGAACGTTGAATAAAGTGGAAAAACTGAAATGTAGCTGGTTTTACCAGCAAACGTACAGACCAAGGGTGCTGGCAGGTGACCATTCTCCCACAAAATTCAACTTATAATTTCTTCCCTCTTTCCACATTCCAAGCAGTACACTTACTGCAGGGCTGATACTGTCTGTGTACCTCAATCTTCCATAGCAATGTTGGTCAAGATTGACCTCAAAGTTTCAACTAATACTTTTATGCTACAGAATTGTAGCAGTTAAGTGTGACGCCAGCACCAGTGATAGTGATCTTTGGATCACCTGGACTACACAAATTCCTACATCAGGCTGCCGTTTATTGACTTCAGCTCAGTGCTTAACATAGTCATTCCTACAGTTCTGATCAAAAAGCTCCAAAACCTGGGCCTCTGTACCTCCCACTGCAACTGAATCCTCGACTTCTTAACTGGAAGACCACAATTTGTGCAGGTCGGAAGCAACATCTCCACCTCACTGACAATCAACATACACTCATCTCAGGAATGTGCACTTAGCACACTGCTCTATTCTCTACACCACAACTACGTGGCTAGGCACAGTTCAAATGCCATTTATAAATTTGCTGATAACACTACAGTTGGTAGAATTTCAGATGGTGACAAAAGGGCATACAGGAGCAAGATAGTCAGCTAGTTGAATGCTGTCACGGCAACACCCTCGCCCTCATTGCCAGCAAGATCAAAAAAACGATCATGGACTTCAGAAAGGGCAAGACAAGGGAACACATACAAGTCCTCAGAGAGATCAGAAGTGGCAAGAGTGAGCAAATTCAAGTTCCTGGATGTCAATATTTCTGAGGATCTATCCTAGGCCCAACATATTGTTGAAGCTACAAGGAAGGTGCAACTGCAGCTATATTTCATTAGAAGTTTGAGGAGATTTGGGATGTCACCAAAGACATTTGCAAATTTCTACAGATGTACCAGGGAGAGCATTCTAACCAGATATATCATCTGGTATCGGGGGGGGGGGGGGGGGAAGAGGGAGAAGGGACAAAACAAGCTGCAGAAACTTGGAAACCCGTCATGTGCACTAGCCTCTGTAATATACAGGACATCTTCAAAGAATGATGTCTCAAAGGCAGCATCCATCATCAACGACTACCATCAGCCAGGACATGCCCTGTTCTCATTGCTATCATCAGGAAGGAGATACAGGAGCCCGAAGGCAGGCAGGCAGACACACACACACACACACACACACACACACACACACACACACACACACACACACACACACACAGAGCGATTCAGGAACACCTTCTTCCCCTCTGCCACCTGATTTCTGAATGCACATCGAAACCAAGAACATTACCTCACTATTTTTTTTTGCTGTTATATGAACCCTAACCTTACATCAGGATCAAAGATATATATCTATCTGATCCTGATGAAGGGCCTCAGCCTGAAACATTGACTGTACCCTTTCCCCCCACAGATGCTGCCTGGCCTGCTGAGTTCCTCCAGCATTTTGTGCGTATTGCTTGGATTTCCAGCATCTGCAGATTTTCTCTTGTTTGTGATGTTACAAATAAAGTTAATTTTAAAATTGAGACAAACACAAAAAGTCAATGAAGGTGTAGAGAGAAGCCCGGTTTAAGGGAAAAGAAAGCTCTTATCAGCAGGGGAAAAATCAGGAACAGGTGATCACGGATATTTCACCTTTTGTTTAGGTGTGGAAAAAGGAGAGGCAGTCCTGGAACCTGATGCAATGTCCTAAATACTTAATGATCTCTTACATTTATCCATCACATCCAATGGTTCTGATCACGAGGGGAAGTTTTGTGCACGTGCTTGTTAAGAAGTCAGTACTCTTAGCAAGATGTTTGAGCTTGCTTTCAGCTGTGAATAGCACGAGCTGAATTTCATTCTAAGGTGAAATGAAAGATGGTTGAACCCAAGGATCAAGATGCTATGAAGCTGAATGAGTGGATAGTCACCCAAAATTCCACAACAGTGATATAATAAAAACTATTCCAAAGTTGAGCAGTACAGTAGCATGGAGTGGAAGAAAATTAAATTTTGTCATCAAGCTTGATTAGCCAAGTATTGCTCAAGATTTGCATCATGAGGGTGACAGGATATGACGCAGATGCTGTCTTGCTTGTGCTAGCTAACAATAGCTAGCAATAGATCATGCCAATAATGAAGCATTGCTAACCTTTGTCTGAGTGTGTCTGGCTAATAGAGGAACTGAATGTGGACATGCAGTTCTAATTTTGTGTAACGCCCAGAAACATTTGTGAACTGGCTGATACCCAACAAGTACTTCTTGAAATTACTGACCAAGTATGTTTAGCAGCTGGCTATTGCCCAGAATTTACTGTATAAATTTTAAAATGTAACCTGACATTGGCAGAGTCGTAAGGCAACAGCTCCCCGTGATCACGTATTAAAGGGTTAAACATAAACAGCTGTCCCCCGCTTTTCGAACGTTCACTTTACGAAACCTCACTGTTACGAAGGACCTACATTAGTTACCTGTTTTCGTTAACAGGTGTTTTCACTGTTACGAAAAAAAGCAGCGCGCGCCCCGAGCAGCCGCTCCTCCCCCGGATTCGGAACTGCATTCTCACCGGCATTGCTTAAACACGAGCCTGTGAGCAGCCGTTAGTAAGATGAGTTCTAAGGTATCGGAAAAGCCTAAAAGAACTTGTAAGGGTGTTACACTTAGCGTAAAACTAGACATAATCAAGCGTTTCGATCGTGGTGAGCGAAGTAAGGACAAAGTGAGTTTGGCTTGTGGAAGTTGACAAAGATGATGTTGAAGAGGTTTTGGCATCTCATGACCAAGAACTGATACAGGAAGAGCTGATGCAATTGGAAGAGGAAAGGATAACAATCGAAACTGAATGCAGTAGCGAACGAAGTCGTCCAGGAACTGAACATGAAGCAACTGCACAAGATTTTCGCCACAATGATAAAGTACGGCTTTAATTTTGAAAGGGTACATAGGTTTAGGGCATATTTGCAAGATGGCTTGAGTACTTACAAAGAACTGTATGATAGAAAAATGCACGAGGCTAGCAGTCAAGCATACTGTCGTTTTTCAAGTCTTCCACATCAGCCACAGCAGACGACGAACCTCGACCTTCCCCATCGAGGCAGGCAGACATAGAAGATGACCTGCCTGCCCTGATCGACGATGAGATGACACCCCCATGTCCCACCACCCCAGTGGTCCCAACCCCCGGGCCGCGAACAGATACCGATTCGCGGAGAATGCAGCGGTAGCCGGGAGGCACACAGCACATCTTTAAGAAAAAAGCCGAAATAAACAAGCTAATTAATTAGGTGCTGCCTGGCACGTAATTAATTAGCTTGTTTATTTTGGTTTTTTTCTTAAAGATGTGCTGGATGTGTCCTGGCCACCGCTGCATGTTTCGTGAATCAGTATCGGTTCGCTGCCCGGAGGGTGGGGGGCACTGCACCACCCAAACTCCAACGACTCAGCCTAACACACTATCATCAGCGTGCTCGGCGCGGTCTTCCCGATTCCGGTAAGTGATCCTACACTGTACATACATTATTTTTACTTTATATAGGCTGTGTATTTTTACATGTTATTTGATATGATTTGGCAGCTTCATAGCTTAAAGGTTACTGGACAGTGTTTTTGCCAAGAGCAATTGCGTCGTGTTTCTGCCGAGAGCGCTTGCATGAGATTTTCGCTACAGAGAACAGTGCGGCAATGATTGTAGAGAAGTATTTCTACTTTATAAAGGCTGCGTATTTATCATATCATTCCTGCTTTTACTATATGTTACTGTTATTTTAGGTTTTATGTGTTATTTGGCATGATTTGGTAGGTTATTTTTGGGTTTGCGAACGCTCACAAATTTTTCCCATATAAATAAATAGTAATTGCTTCTTCACTTTACGACATTCCAGCTTACAAACCGTTTCGTAGGAACGCTCTACCTTCGGATGGCGGGGAAAACCTGTACCAAGGTCTTTGTCTTTGTTTCTGTTTGATAACAGGGTAAATTCTCTTACAGTAAAACATGGAAAAACAGAAGATTCTTCAACACATAGCAATTAGCATAACACTATTATAGTGCCAATGACCCTTGTTCAATTCTGCCTCTGTCATAAGGAGTTTGTACAACTCCACGAGACTGCATGGGTTTCCTCCCACATTCCAAAGATGTTGAGGTCAGTAAGTTAACTGGTCACATGAGTATAATTGGTCAGCCTAGGCTCATTGGGCAGCAAGGGCCTGTTAGTGTGCTGCTTGCTCACGATGTGCTGTGTCCTGTGACGTGGGCAATCCTGTTCTTTCCATAACCAAGATTGTTCCTGGCAACTTTTTTTCCCCTCTACAGATTTGGTTTGCCATTTCATTCTTCTGGGCAGTGTCTTGACAAGATGGGTGACCCCAGCCATCACCAACGCCCTTCAGAAATTGTGTGTCTGACATCAGTGGTTGTATAACCAGGACTTGGGATATACACCAGCTGCTCATATGACCATCCACCACCTGCTCCCATGGCTTCAGGTGAGCCCCCGATCAGGGTGGGGGGAGAAGAAGAGCTGAGCAGTTTCTACACATTGGCCAAGGGTGACCTGCAGACTAGCAGAGGGAAAGACTGCTTTACATCTCTTTTGGAGGAGATGCATCGCCACTCTGCCACCTATACCATGCTGTATCTCTGAATAAATAATAAGTGAAAACTGTGCGGGTCATCTGTAATGTACGCTTCTACAGAATGTTACTTTTCCCATTGGACTTGAAATCTGAAGAAAAATGAGTATTGCACAAGAGGCTGACATAATTAAGTTACGTGGAAATAATGTTTTCCTCAAGGAATGTATTAACAGCAATGTATTTGTAGAAATGTTGGTTACAAGAGCCATGAGGTAACGTTGCAGCTCTACAAGTCTCTGGTTAGATCACAAGACATAGGAGCAGAATTAGACCATTTGGCCCATCGAGTCTGCTCTGCCATTTCATCATGGCTCACCCAATTTCTCTCACAGCCCAATCTCCTGCATTCTCTCGTAACCCTTGATGCCCTGACCAATCAAGAATTTATCAACCTCTGCCTTAAATATACCCACTGACTTGAACTCCACAGCAGCCAGTGGCAACGAATTCCACAGATTCACCATGCTCTGGCTAAAGAAATTTCTCCTCATCTCCATTCTAAAAAGATGCCCCTCTATCCTGAGGTTGCATCCTCTGGTCAGGCTCTCCCACCATATGAATATTGTGTTTCATTCTGGTCGCCTATTTCGAGGAAGGATGTGGAAGTTTTAGAAAGGTTGCAGAGGAGATTTACCAGGATGCTGCAGAGATTAGAGATAATGTCTTATGAGGAAAGGCTGAGTGAATTAGGACTTCTCTTTGGAGGATGAGAGGTGACTTATTGCAAGTATCAAGGGGTACAGCTGGAGTTAGACAGCCAGCACCTTTTCCCCAGGGTGGCAATGGCTAAACCCAGAGTAGATCCTTTTAAGATAAAAGTGGAGGTAAAGTCAGAGGCAAGGTATTTCTCCCCCCCACCCCCCAAAACACAGGAAGTGTCTGGAATGCACTGCTGGAGGTGGTGGTGAAGGCTGATATTTAAGAGACTCTTAGACAGGCACATGAATGGAAGAGAATGCAGGGTTATGGGTCACGTGTTGGGAAGGGTTACACTGATCACAGAATAGGTTAAAAGGTCAGCACATCATGAATCGAAGCACCTGTGCTTCCCGTACTCTCACTCAGCAGCTCACTAGAATAGATTTCGAAATTTATACACTCAGGTAGTGCTGAGGAAGCAATGTAATTGCAGCAAGACTTAAGACAAATTAGAAGAATGGGCAAAAAAGTGGCCGATGGAATACGGTGTTGGGAAATGTATGATAATGCATTTTGGTAAAAGGAATTGTACAGACTATTATCCAAATGGGGAGAAGGTTCAAACATCTCAAGTGTAGACAGATTTAGGAGTCCTCGTGCAAGACTCCCAGAAGGTTAATTTACAGGCTGAGTCTGTGGTAAAGGTGGCAAATGCAATGTTGGCATTTATTTCAAGGTGAATAGAATATAAAAAACAAGGAGATAATGCTGAGCCTTTCATAAGACAGTAGTCAGGCCACACTTGGAGTATTGTCAACAGTTTTGGACCTCATAACTCAGAGAGGATGTGTGGTCATTGGAGAGAGTCCAGAGCAGGTTCATGAGGATGATTCCAGGAATGAAGGGGTGTACTCACTGGAATTTAGAAGTATGCAGCAGGGGAATCTCATTGAAACCCACTTAATGTTGAAAGAACTGGGTGGATGTGGAGAGGATGTTTCCTGTGGTGGGGGTATCCAGAACTAGAGGGCACAGCCTCAAAATTGAGGGGTGACCTTTTAAAACAGAGGCAAGGAGGATTTTTTTTTAAGCCAGAGAGTAGTGAATCTATGGAATGTTCTGCCACAGTGGAGGCCAGGTGAGTGCATATATTTAAGGGGGAAGTTGATAGTTTGCTGATCGGTCAGGGCATCAAAGGATATGGCAAGGCAGCAGGTGCATGGGGTTGAGTGGGATCCAGGATCCGCCGTGATGGAATGGCAGAGCAGTCTCGATGGGCTGAATGGCCTAATTCTGCTTCTATGTCTTATGGATTGCTTTGTACAGATAACAGAGGAACATCTCAAAGCTTCAGTAGTACTCAGTACCAAAGAATTAAATGTTTCCCCTCAAGTGAATGTCCAATCAGAAAACTGAATTCAACCACAGCCCTCTTACCCGTGCTTCAATGTATTCAATCCTTCGTTCTAGAGCTGTTAGCTTCTCATTCAGTGTGGCTAGCCGGGAACGGCAGGACATGTCTGCGAAGATAAAAAGAAATCACATTACATTTCTAGGGACATGTGACAGACACAAGGTTTCTCTTTCAGGCAATCAAGGCTGCAAGGTAACATCAATGGTAAACCCACAATTTTTCTTTAAACTTTACCTCCAATACAGAAGTAAACTTGAAAACACAGGAGTCTGCTGATAGTGGAATATAGAGACAACGGAAGAACTCCAGCCCTCTACCTTGTCCATCTATCACCTCCCTGCGTCTCCCTTCACTACCCATCTACCCCACACCTGGTTTTGCCCATCTCCTTTACCTCCCCCCCACCTTCTTGTTCTGTCTTCTGCCCCCTTCCTTTCCATTCCTGACTGAGAGCTGACAAATGGCTTTCAAACCATCTGATTGTGCTCCTAACCCTTCTTCTGGCCCCCTCCTTTACAGTCCTGATGAGAGATCTTGGCCCAAACATCGACTGCTTATTCTCCTCCATACATGCTGCCCAACTTGTTGAATTCCTCCAGCGTTTTGTGAGCACTGCTCAAGATGGCAAGGTTGTTGATTTCATCTCCAGGACACAAGAATAAAGAAGAACGAAATAATTGTTTCTCCAAATTTGATGTAGCACAAAAACATTCAGATAAACAACACAAAAATAAAAACACAATAAGTATAAATACATAAGGTAGCTTCTATACATTAATTGTTATGTCTATGAAGTGTTGCTAGGCACAGAACAGTCTGTACATAAAATGGCTGCCAGGAAATGAAAAGTCAGTGGTGCAGTGGGTTCATGGACAAAGGTGTTGATCAACCACTGCTTGAGCCTGGGGGTCCTGGCACGGAGATTATGGAGTCTGTTCCCTTACGGGAGTGCGAGAAACAATCCATGAGCAGGGTGGGTGGGATGCTTCATGTCGTTACTGGCCTTTCCTCGGTGCCTGTCTGTATACGTGACCCCAGTGGCAAGTAGGCTGGTGCCAGTGATCAGCTGCGCCATTGTGACTATCTGTCATAGAGACTTCCTGCCTTCCAGACCGCACACTGATGCAGCACATCAGGATGTTCTGTATGGCACATCTATAGAAGGACGCGAGTACAGATGAGCATAGTCCAGCTCTCTTCAGCTCCTCAGAGAGCAGAGGCATTGGTGAGCTTTCCAGATTGTGTAGGATGTATTCCGGGAACACGAGAGGTTGTGCGAGTTTCAAAAACTGCTTGTAGTTTCCACTGCTATGCTGCCAATGTAAAGAGGGACATGACTGATGCAAGCTCCCCTGAAGTCAATAACCATCTCCTTTATCTTGGTGACATTAAGGAAAAAGGTCATTTGCCTGGCACCAGGCCTCGAGCTTTTCCACCTCCTCTTTACAGGCCATCTATTCACTGTTCCAGCATCGACTGAGCTCAATCCAGATAAAGGAGGGCTATTGCATTTTGAGAGATCACCTCATTATGATCCAGCACTTAATCATTTACCTGCACTGAACTTTTTCAATAGATGGAGCAATTCATTCTGCATTTAGAGATACAACATTCAATCAATTCATTCATTTTAGAAAACAGGCCCATACCACCCAATTACATCCATGTAACCTACTAACCTGTACGTCTTTGGAATGTGAGAGGAAAAGCTTGAGCATGTAGTTATTAAGGAAGAGGATATGCTGGAGCTTTTGGAAAGCATCAAGTTGGATAAGTCACCAGGACCGGACGGGATGTACCCCAGGCTACTACGAGAGGCAAGGGAGGAGACTGCTGAGCCTCTGGCGATGATCTTTGCATTATCAATGAGTATGAGAGAGGTTCTGAAGGATTGGAGGGTTGCAGATGTTGTTCCCTTATTCAAGAAAGGGAGTAGAAATAGCCCAGGAAATTATAGACCAGTGAGTCTCACTTCAGTGGTTGGTAAGCTGATAGAGAAGATCCTGAGAGGCAGGATTCATGAACATTTGGAGAGGCATAATATGATTAGGAATAGTCAGCATGGCTTTGTCAAAGGCAGGTCGTGCCTTACGAGCCTGATTGAATTTTTTGAGGATGTGACTAAATACATTGATGAAGGTAGAGCCGTAGATGTAGTGTATATGGATTTCAGCAAGGTATTTGATAAGGTACCCCATGCAAGGCTTATTGAGAAAGTAAGGAGGCATGGGATCCAAGGGGACATTGCTTTGTGGATCCAGAACTGGCTTGCCCACAGAAGGCAAAGAGTGGTCGGGTCATATGCTGCATGGAGGCCAGTGACCAGTGGTGTGCCTCAGGGATCTGTTCCGGGACACCTATTCTGTGATTTTTATAAATGACCTGGATGATGAAGTGGAGGGATGGGTTAGTAAATTTGCTGATGATACGAAGGTTGGGAGTGTTGTGGATAGTGTGGAGGGCTGTCAGAGGTTACAGCGGAACATTCATAGGATGCAAAACTGTGCTGAGAAGTGGCAGATGGAGTTCAACCCAGATAAGTGTGAGGTGGTTCATTTTGGTAGGTCAAATATGATGACAGAATATAGTATTAATGGTAAGACTCTTGGCAGTGTGGAGGATCAGAGAGATCTTGGGGTCTGAGTCCATAGGACACTCAAAGCTGCTACGCTGGTTGACTCTGTGGTTAAGAAGGCAAACTGTGCATTGTCCTTTGTCAATTGTGGGGTTGAGTTTAAGAGCCGAGAGGTAATGTTGCAGCTATATAGGACCCTGGTCAGACCCTACTTGGGAGTACTGTGCTCAATTCTGGTCACTTCACTACAGGAAGGACATGGGGGTGCAGAGGAGACTTACAAGGATGTTGCCTGGATTGGGGAGCATGCCTTATGAGAATAGGTTGAGTGAACTCAGCCTTTTCCCCTTGGAGTGACGGAGGATGAGAGGTGACCTGATAGAGGTGTACAAGATAATGAGAGGCATTGATCGTGTGGATAGTCAGAGGCTTTCCCCCCCAGTGTTGAAATGGCTAGCACAGGACGGCATAGTTTTAAGGTGCTTGGAAGTAGGTACAGAGGAGATGTCAGAGGTAAGTTTTTTTTTTAAATAAACGCAGAGAGAGGTGAGTGTGTGGAATGGGCTGCCCGCGGCGGTGGTGGAGGCGGAATGAAGACTCCTGGATAGGTACATGGAGCTTAGAAAAATAAAGGGCTACGGGTAAGCCTAGGTAGTTCTAAGGTAAGGACACGTTCGGCACAGCTTTGTGGGCCGAAGGGCCTGTATTGAGCTGTAGGTTTTCTATGTTTCTATGAAACTAAAGTAAACAGGAATCTTACACCATCACAGGTAGAATGTATAAAAGTAAACACGAGATCTGCAGGTGCTGGAAATCAACAGGATAGGGAGCATCTATGAACGGGAGCAAATGGCCCAAAGCATCAACTTTTTATGCATCTCCATAGATGCTGGCTGACTTACTGAGTTCCTCCAGCATTTAATGCATGTTGCTCTAGATTTCCAACATCTGCATGATCCCTTGTGTTTTTGGCTGTCGTTAAATAGAAACTTTTAGAAACAGATGTTGTTTGCTGCAATTACAAACGCGGCCATCCAGCCCCAACACAGTTCAAGCAAGAAGCTTTCTTCCTTTGCAGCTGCCAATGGTTGCACATGAACCAATCCTTTTTTTAAAAAAAAGGGTCAACAGGAGGCATTTATTTCCAGTATGAAGCAATGTAGAGGTCTAGAATAACTCCCTCTGTGGAGCCATGGACCATGACTGCTTTCCAGACCAAAAAAAAAGGAAAAAAAAATTAAAGTTAAGATGGATAAACAAGGAGCAGATCAGCCCCTATTTAACTGAATAGGTGGTGGTGACTGTTTAGCACATGATGGGATGTGGATTAGTGGCAGTGATCACTGATAGAGATAAAAGTTCACACCCCCCCTGCAACTGTCCCACACCCCTCCTCCTAAACACAGCTGGGGATTTACATTTAAGCATTTAAAATACTGCAGAAGTTTCTATCACTCAGAGGGACATGGGAGTAGAATCAGGCCATTCAGCCCATCGAGTCTGCTTTGCAATTATTGTCCCTCAACCTCATTCTCCTGTCTTCTCCCCATAACTTTTAACACCCTTACTAGTCAATAAGTTATCAACCTTTACTTTCAACATACCCAATGACTTGGCCTCCACAGCTGTCTGTGGTGATGAATTCCTCTGATTCACCACCCACTGGCTAAACAAATTCCTCACTGCTCTAAAGGTACGTCCTCATATTCTGAGACCGGACCTTTTGATCCTAGACCTCCCCACAAGAGGAAACACCCCCTCCGCATCCACTCTATCTCGATCTTTCAATATTCAAAAGGTTTAGAAGAAACTCCTGTGATTACAGGTCCAGAGACATCAAGTTGCCTTTATTTATCACACATACATCGAAACTTCAGTGAAATGCCTCACTCACGTTAGTTAAGAGCTGGAGGTGGCCCACGAGTGTTGACACGCTTCTGGCACCAACATTGTATGCCCACAACTAACTACCCCTAACTTGCACATCTATTGGGTGTGGGAGGAAACCACAGCATCTGTAGGGTACCACAAGGCCATGAGAAGAACGCACAAACTCTTTGTAGACAGCAGTAGGACTTGAACCCTAATCTTACAGCTGATACATTATAAAGTGTTGTGCTAACCTCTGTACTAATGATCCTGGACTAACAACCCAGAGTTCAAATCTCACCACAGCAACTGTGGGATTCAAGTCCAGTACACAATACAGAAATTTGGTCTAAAACAATTAGTTATAGTGACCATAAAGCACATTGAACCATTGCAAAAACCTATCTGGTTCAATAATTTCCGCAAGGCAGTAAATTTGCTACCCTTCCCCAGTCTAGCCTGTCTGTAATGCCAGACCGCACCAAGCAGGCTGGCTCTTAAACCTGCCCTAAAAGCCTCTCAGTTTAAGGGCAAACAAGAATTATCAATAAATGCTCTCCTTGAAACAATACCAGGGTGTGCAAAAACAAGTTTGAAGAATTAGAATCAGGTTTATTATCACTGCTTTATATGATTCAAATTTGTTTTGCAGCAGCAGTACAGTGCACACATAAAATTACTACAAATTGCTATCAATTACAGAACATCACGTACAGTGCTGTATCACCAGGATCGTTCTTGGCAAACCTTCCTATACAAGGGGTTTGCCATTGCCTTCTTCTGGGCAGTGCCTTTACGAGACAAGTGACCTCAGCCGTTATCAATATTTTTCAGAAGTTGACTGCCTGGGTCAGTGGCTGCATAACCAAGACGTGGCATGTACCAGCTACCCATACGGACACCCACCACCTGCTCCCAAGGTTTCACAAGATTGACTGGGGGAGGGGGTGGACTAAGCAGATGCCACACATTGTCCAATGGTGCCCTCCAGACTAGTAGAGGGAAGGAGTGCCTCACACCTCCTTTGGTAGATACACATCTCCACCTCGCCATCTAAATTCCCCCCCTCTTTTTGCACTAATTTAAATATGTTTCTTATTATATGTTTTTATTATGTATTGTACTGTACTGCTCCCATAAGACAACAAATTTCCTGCATATACCAGTGATATTAGACCTGATGACAGCAGTAAGAAGACAGCAAATCCCCGATGGTGAGGGTCTTTAATGATGGATGCTGCCTTCTCAAGCCACTGCCTCTTAAAGATGTCATCAGTGGTGATTTGAGGCACAAATCTACTGGGACACAAGAGATTCTGCATATGCTTGAAAACCAGAGTAACACAAAATGCTGAATGTATTTAGCAATTCAGGCAGCATCTATGGAGAGGAATAAACTTAAGTTCAATTTATTGTTATTCAACCATACACATGTATACTGCTAAACAGAACGACATTCCTCTGGATCAAGGTACACACCACAAATTATTACCATATCACTGGCAACATTTTGGGTTGAGACCCTTGATCACAACTGAATAAAGAATCATTGGGATGTGTCAAGAAAATTCCAGGAAAGGAACTCACCCAGCTTTGCTCAGTCAGTCCTATGTACCACTGCAGACCCACTTTGCAGCTGATTCTCAACTACCTCCTCAATTCAAGGAAATTAGGGACAGAGACTGACTGTCCACGTGCACAGGCGGTTGTCAGATATATTGGGGCATTTGGGAAAAAAACTCCTGGGCACATGGATGATAGAAAAGTGGAGAGTTGGATTCGAGTAGGTTAAAAGGTCAGTAGCATGCTATAATGTTCTATGTTATGAAGCAAAACCAAGGGCTAGGTGGCTTCCTTGAAACAGTTAACTGGTGAAGGACATTCAACTCAATCATGGATAAAGGATTGCTGGCAATGCCAACAGTCAGTCTCTGTCCCTAATTTCCCATACTTTCCTCCATTTACCTTAAAATTATGCCCCCTTGTTTTAGCCACTTCCACCCTGGTAAAAAGTCTTTGGCTATCTACTCTATCTATGCCTCTTAACATTTTGTACCACTATCAAGTCATATCTTAGCCTCTTACACTCTAAAGATAAAAGCCCTAGCTTGCTCAATCCATAAGACATGCCCCTCTGGTCCAGACAGCATCCTGGTAAATCTCCTCTGCCCCCTTCCTAAAGCTTCCACATCTTTCCTATAATGAGGTGACCAGAACTGAACACGATATTTTAAGTGTGGTTTAGCCAAGGTTTTATGGAGCTGTAACATTATCTCACGGTTCTTGAACTTAATCCCCTGTCTAATGAAGGCCAGCGTACCATATGACTTCTTAACAACCCTATCAACTTGCACAGAAACTTTGAGGATCTATAGACATGGACCCCATATCCCGCTGTTCCTCCACACTGCTAAAATCCTGCCGTTATTCCTGTACTCCACCTTTAAATCTGACCTTCTGAAATTAATCCCTTCACACTTCTCCACATTGAAGTTTGTCAGCCATTCCTCCGCCAAGTTCTGTATTCTGTCAATGCCCTGTTGCAACCTACAACCACACTATCCACAATTCCACCAACCTTCAAATAGCTACTAGGAAAACAACATTCTATGTTATCTAAAAAAAAAAGAGCTTTAATACAGCAGACAAGCAAATAACAAGTAAAACTCAGGAAAGGCTTTGTCAGACACAGCACCACCGACCAGGGTTCAATTCCCAGCACTGCCTGCAAAGAGTTTGCCTCTTCTCCCATAACCATTGTTTCCTCCTGGCGCTCCAGTTTTCTTCTACATTCCAAAAAATAACACAGGTTGCTAGGTCAATTGGTCACATGGTGTAATTGTACGGCATGGGTTTGTTGGGCCAGAAGGACTTACTACCATACAGTATCTCTACCTTTAAAAACACACACCAAGTTTTACAAAAATTTGTGCAGTTGCCTTCTTTCTCACATTGGTTGTTTGCCAGACTTAATTGTTTTTCATAAATTCTATTGTACCACTGCTCCGGCAGCACGTTTCACGCACATACCGCTGTGTAAAAGGAAAAAACGTCTGCCTCTGACATCACCCCCTATACTTTTCTCCAAACATTTTAAAATTATGCTGCCTTATATTAGTCATTTCCACCCTAGTAAAAACTCTGGTTGTCCACTATCTATGCCTCTTATCATCTTGCACACCTTTAAGACAAAAATCTTAGGGATAGGAAGCTATTGGGAAAAATTCTGACAGAGGGGATGTATCAACACTTGGAAAGTTAGTATGTAATCAGAAACCAATCTGGCTTTGTCAAGGAAAGATCAAGAGAAGACAAAGTGCACGGATGATAGCAGGGTTATAGGTGAGATCCGGTACATCTCAGTAAAGCCTCTGACAAGGTCCCACATGGGACACTCGTTCAAACGTTTAGGGCCCACGACAGGCTGGCAAACTAATTTCAAATGCCTTATTTTTAAAAACTAATTACAACCTGGATACATGTTCAAAACACAGGACTGATCGCAACTTTGGAAAATAAGTGAAGATATACTTTAATGCAGATATGAATAATCATTCTACATTAACTTTGATACTCAAAATGAAGTAATCATCTGACTTGATTCTCTCCTTTGGTCAGCAAGTTTCAGAGATCTGAGAAGCAACTCACAGGTCCACAGTTATGGTTCACCTCATGTATATCTGTAATGATTGACATGGGCAAGGAAATCCCAAGTCCAAGCTGATTCTCAGAAATATTTTGAATTGCATAATGTCACAAATAGGTATGGGCACTACTCAAAATCCAATTAAAAACAAATATACAGCAATCTTATTTAAAAATCATGTTTTTCTAATTAACTCTTACGTACAACTGTCATAATTCCTTTCAACAACGAAATTCAATTTCAGTCAGCTGGTCATCATCGACCAAGCAACAATTCTCAATGTAGTAAACCACCTTTTTCACTATAGGAGAATGGAACTCTTTAGGAAACACAAACAAAAGTTCACATTATTGCCAATATTATTTTGAGGAGCCCAGCTTCAGCAATTTGGAATATAGATGAAGCAAATGTCATCAATGCGACAGATTGAACAGCCTGGTAAGGAAACATCAATGCCCAGGAATGGAAAAGGCTACAGAAAGTGACCCAGGCCCACACAGGCAAATCCCTCCCCAGCATTGACCACATTTACATTGAGTGCTGCCACATGAAGCATTGCCCCAAGACCCCCATCATCTCTTCTCACTTCAAGAACAGTTATCACCCTACAACCATCAGGCTCCTGCATCAGCATGGATAACTTCATTCCCCACAACTCTGAAATGATTTCATAACCTACAAACTCACTTTCAAGGACACTTTAAGACATGCTCTCAGTACTTTTTTTAAATTTGCAGTTTGTCTTTTACATGTTGGTTGTTTGCCAGCCTTTAAACATACAATAACTATGCATGCAACACACATCAAAGTTGCTGGTGAACGCAGCAGGCCAAGCAGCATCTCTAGGGAGAGGTAGTCTTTCCACTTTCAAATCTCTTACTAGCTCTTCCTTCAGTTAGTCCTGACGAAAGGTCTCAGCCCAAAACGTCAACTGTACCTTTTCCTAGAGATGCTGCCTGGCCTGCTGCGTTCACCAGCAACTTTGATGTGTGTTGCTTGAATTTCCAGCATCTGCAGAATTCCTCATGTTTACGGTTTTAAAATAACTATGCCTACTTTTCCTATAAAAGGCTGCAAGAAAGTGAATCTGAAGTTAGTATATAGCAACAGATATACTTTTTGATAATAAATTTTGACATTACTTTTACTTGTGCTCAAGACAGTGTTGTCAACGTGATTTTTTTTGTCTCCTACAGAGTTCATCTCTTCAATGTCATCTCTGACTATCTATCCTGGGTCCAACATATTAATGCAGTTACAAAATTCAGGAGGGATAGACATGAAGGAAGGGGAGGTGGGGTGGCGTTGCTGATTAAAGAAGAGATTAACGCAATAGAAAGGAAGGACATAAGCCGGGAAGATGTGGAATCGATATGGGTAGAGCTGCGTAACACTAAGGGGCAGAAGACGCTGGTGGGAGTTGTGTACAGGCCACCTAACAGTAGCAGTGAGGTCGGAGATGGTATTAAACAGGAAATTAGAAATGTGTGCAATAAAGGAACAGCAGTTATAATGGGTGACTTCAATCTACATGTAGATTGGGTGAACCAAATTGGTAAAGGTGCTGAGGAAGAGGATTTCTTGGAATGTATGCGGGATGGTTTTTTGAACCAACATGTCGAGGAACTGACTAGAGAGCAGGCTATTCTGGACTGGGTTTTGAGCAATGAGGAAGGGTTAATTAGCAATCTTGTCGTGAGAGGCCCCTTGGGTAAGAGTGACCATAATATGGTGGAATTCTTCATTAAGATGGAGAGTGACATAGTTAATTCAGAAACAAAGGTTCTGAACTTAAAGAGGGGTAACTTTGAAGGTATGAGACGTGAATTAGCTAAGATAGACTGGCAAATGACACTTAAAGGATTGACGGTGGATATGCAATGGCAAGCATTTAAAGGTTGCATGGATGAACTGCAACAAATGTTCATCCCTGTTTGGCAAAAGAATAAATCAAGGAAGGTAGTGCACCCGTGGCTGACAAGGGAAATTAGGGATAGTATCAATTCCAAAGAAGCAGCATACGAATTAGCCAGAGAAAGTGGCTCACCTGAGGACTGGGAGAAATTCAGAGTTCAGCAGAGGAGGACAAAGGGCTTAATTAGGAAGGGGAAAAAAGATTATGAGAGAAGACTGGCAGGCAACATAAAAACGGACTGTAAAAGCTTTTATAGATATGTAAAAAGGAAAAGACTGGTAAAGACAAATGTAGGTCCCCTGCAGACAGAAACAGGTGAGTTGATTATGGGGAGCAAGGACATGGCAGACCAATTGAATAATTACTTTGGTTCTGTCTTCACTAAGGAGGACATAAATAATCTTCCAGAAATTGTAGGGGACAGAGGGTCCAGTGAGATGGAGGAACTGAGCGAAATACATGTTAGTAGGGAAGTGGTGTTAGGTAAATTGAAGGGATTGAAGGCAGATAATTCCCCAGGGCCAGATGGTCTGCATCCCAGGGTGCTTAAGGAAGTAGCCCAAGAAATAGTGGATGCATTAGTGATAATTTTTCAAAACTCGTTAGATTCTGGACTAGTTCCTGAGGATTGGAGGGTGGCTAATGTAACTCCACTTTTTAAAAAAGGAGGGAGAGAGAAACCGGGGAATTATAGACTGGTTAGCCTAACGTCGGTGGTGGGGAAACTGCTGGAGTCAGTTATCAAGGATGTGATAACAGCACATTTGGAAAGCGGTGAAATGATCGGACAAAGTCAGCATGGATTTGTGAAAGGAAAATCATGTCTGACGAATCTCATAGAATTTTTTGAGGATGTAACTAGTAGAATGGATAGGGGAGAACCAGTGGATGTGGTATATTTGGATTTTCAGAAGGCTTTTGACAAGGTTCCACACAGGAGATTAGTGTGCAAACTTAAAGCACACGGTATTGGGGGTAAGGTATTGGTGTGGGTGGAGAGTTGGTTAGCAGACAGGAAGCAAAGAGTGGGAATAAACGGGACCTTTTCAGAATGGCAGGCGGTGACTAGTGGGGTACCGCAAGGCTCAGTGCTGGGACCCCAGTTGTTTACAATATATATTAATGACTTGGATGAGGGAATTAAATGCAGCATCTCCAAGTTTGCGGATGACACGAAGCTGGGTGGCAGTGTTAGCTGTGAGGAGGATGCTAAGAGGATGCAGGGTGACTTGGATAGGTTGGGTGAGTGGGCAAATTCATGGCAGATGCAATTTAATGTGGATAAATGTGAAGTTATCCACTTTGGTGGCAAAAATAGGAAAACAGATTATTATCTGAATGGTGGCCGATTAGGAAAAGGGGAGGTGCAACGTGACCTGGGTGTTATTATACACCAGTCATTGAAAGTGGGCATGCAGGTACAGCAGGCGGTGAAAAAGGCGAATGGTATGCTGGCATTTATAGCGAGAGTATTTGAGGACAGGAGCAGGGAGGTACTACTGCAGTTGTACAAGGCCTTGGTGAGACCGCACCTGGAGTATTGTGTGCAGTTTTGGTCCCCTAATCTGAGGAAAGACATCCTTGCCATAGAGGGAGTACAGAGAAGGTTCACCAGATTGATTCCTGGGATGGCAGGACTTTCATATGAAGAAAGAATGGATAAACTGGGCTTGTACTCGTTGGAATTTAGAAGATTGAGGGGGGATCTGATTGAAACGTATAAGATCCTAAAGGGATTGGACAGGCTAGATGCAGGAAGATTGTTCCCGATGTTGGGGAAGTCCAGAACGAGGGGTCACAGTTTGAGGATAGAGGGGAAGCCTTTTAGGACTGAGATTAGGAAAAACTTCTTCACACAGAGAGTGGTGAATCTGTGGAATTCTCTGCCACAGGAAACAGTTGAGGCCAGTTCATTGGCTATATTTAAGAGGGAGTTAGATATGGCCCTTGTGGCTACGGGGGTCAGGGGGTATGGAGGGAGGGCTGGGGCGGTGTTCTGAGTTGGATGATCAGCCATGATCATAATAAATGGCGGTGCAGGTTTGAAGGGCCGAATGGCCTACTCCTGCACCTATTTTCTAAGTTTCTATGTTTCTAAAATAGCTACGCCAGCAGCTATTTCATTAGGTTTGAGGAGATTTCATATGTCATCTAAAACCCGAGCAGATTTCTACAGCAGTACTTCAGACAGCATTCTGACTGGTTACATGACTGTCTGGTATGGAGGGGCCACTGCACAGAATCGGAAAAGGCTGCCGAGCTGCAGACTCATTCTGCTCCACCATGAGCACCAGCCTGCCCAGCATCAACATCTCCAAAAAGTCAGCATCCATCATTAGGGACCTCAACAGATGTCCTCTTGTCATTACTACCATCAGAGAGAAGGTATAGGAGGCTGACGACACACAATTAATGTTTTAGGAACAACTTCTTCCCCTACACCATCAGACTTCTGAACAAACAATCAGCTCATGAAAACTACTTCACTTTTTTTTTAAAAAACACAAACACGAGGAAATCTGCAGATGCTGGAATTTCAAGCAACGCACAAATTTTTTTGTGTGTTGCTTCACTATTTTTTATTCATTTGCACTACGTACTTAATATATTCTTACTGTAATTTATTTTTAATGTATCACACTGTTCTGCCTCCACAAAACAAAATTTCACAATATACCTGTGTGCCAGTGATAAAAACCCTATTCTGATTCTATATTAATGTTCTAACAACAGGTAGAAGGAGGTTTAAAAACTCTTTAACACACTATTGAACACACAGGGATCATTCAAACAGCAGCCCATCCTCTTCAGTGTTTTGTGAATTTCAAAGTACAGCTATTTAGGGTCTGATTAGTTTAAAGTAGCAGGCAATCTGAGAGGCAATTTTTATGAACATATAACAGCGTTGGTACATTCAACACATATTCCTTACTTGAAGAAAGCTCACAATGCTTGTAACATTTGCATGAGTAATACAGTACTATAACAGGCGACAGCTGCAATCCGCTAAAGACCACTGCACTGCAAACATTGTCTGATCAGACACGAAGGATTCGTAGAAATAGAGGTATCCGACGAGCCTGCTTTTTAAATCAACAACTGATGAGGGATGAATCCCGACGCTTACCAAATAAATACTTTGCCCTTCAAATATCACTGCTACCATTTTAAACCAATAACTGGACATTAGATGCAGTATTACTTTTTCTGCCAAGGGTTCTGCTAATACCGGATATTAGCAGAACCAGGCCACAAGCCCCGGCGTTGCAGACACCCACTGAAGTGAATAGGTGAGGAAAGGAAGCTCTCCTCTTATCGCCCCGGCTGCTTACCAAATGAGTTGAGGAAATCGGCAATCTTCTTGATGCTGCTGGTGATAACTTCGATGTACTCCCTATTTGCCCAGTCTTGGTGAATCTCTCTCTGCACCGGATCTCCCTGGCCCGCCATCTCCCTCCAGCGCAACCCAGCTGGAACAAGCCATTTGTATTCGCGGCGCTGATTGGCTCTCCGACCGCCGGTCCTGAACGACCAACGATTCAATTGGCCCAATCTAACCCGGAAGGAGGCATTCGGCCACGATCATTGGCCAGGAAAGAGAGCTTGTCCATCAATGGAAAACCGGACAGGGCTGGGTCTCTGGTGACCAACGCGTGTGCTGGGCTGTCTGTTAAAACTGGTCAGGATAAGTAGATTAGCGAAATGACGACTCGGAGAAGAACGCAAGTAGCTGCGATGAAAGGACAAAGTCTGCATCCACCCGGAACGCCGTACTGCTCCGTCGCCGGACGGCTGCGGTGTTTCGGTGCAGTCGCTCCCGCGGCGCAGCCTGGAGAAAGGCGTGGGCCGGAACCGGCGCAGGGAGCTGCCGACTGCCACATTCTCGGCTGCAGGAGTCCGGGCTGAGGGACGCGCTGAAACTCGGTGCAGCCACCGCAAGGGCCTGCTGGGGACGGACCACGGTGTAGGGTTCTTCTCCCGCGGGATGAGGGAGGGAGTAGACCCCTCAACAACGGTGTGGGAAGGGGAACCAACGAAGTGCCACCTGGGTGGCCAGAAGTAGGAACATGTAGAAACTATAAGAGAAATGTATGTAAAGGATTGAGAGTCATTGGGTAGTTTATTGTAAATAATTTTATTTTTGAATAAAGTATATTTTGAAATAAAAAGTTCGTTCGTAACATAGATTTAGCAATGCAGCCTTATTTTAATTGGTTGAATCCTCCAGCAACTCTTTGAGAATGATAGATTGCTTTGAGGTATCACAGTTCTGAAACGCTGTAACTATTGTGCATTATGATGTCATTATCAATGTATCGATTTGTTGCAACATCATCAAACACTGATACACTTACGTCTCAGGTAACTAAGCAACATAATAGAATTGTATCATGATTCACCTCAACAGAGAAATCGCAAGTCAAAATAGAAAACTGAAAAATAATTCGTATTTCTGGTATTATTTTTCTTACACCCTGACAATCTGATCAGTGGGAGGCAAGTATTAATTTAAATTTGTTACGTCATAAAAAGTGCTCACACTGATTTGTGCTCTAATCTAATAAAATTAGCGTCTTAAATTATTAACTTATTTTTCTACACAGACTGCCTGACTTCCTGAGTATTCTAATATATTTCATATTTTTAAAATCTGATAAAAACCAACATGTAAAACTAAGTATGTTCATCCTAAACTGAGCCAACATTTATAAATGCAAATTAGATTAACAGGTAACTATGCCCTAATAATATAAAATGTGATACCCATGCCAAGGAAATGGTGATGAAGAAACAGAATATAATTAACGGTAGAGTGCAAATATTTAAAAAGTCATTAAAAAGTTGTGCAAGTGCTCATTTGGTCAAAAAGCATGTATGGAGGGACAAACAGTTGATATTTAAGGTCAATTGTTTTCAACAGATACTGGTTGAACTGCTGAGTATTTCATAGAACACTACAGTACCGTACAGGCTGACTTAATGTACTCAAAGATCAATCTAACCCTTCCCTGCCACTTAGACTCTCTCGTGTTAGCCATTTCCACTCTGGGAAAAAGTCTCTGGCTTTCCACTCAATCTAAGCCTCATCATCTTGTACACCTCTATCAAGTTACCTCTAATCCTCCTTGGCTCCAAAGAGAAAAGCCCCAGCTCACTCAATCCATCCTCTTAAGACATAAGACCTTAAGGGAGAGGAACAGAATTAGGCCTTTTGGCCCAGTGAGTCTGCTCTGCTATATCATCATGGCTGATCCATTTTCCCTCTCAACCCCATTCTCTGCCTCCTCCCAGTAACCTTTTATGCTCTGAATAATCAAGAATCTATCAACCTCTGCATAAATACACCCAATGATCAGGCCTCCACAGCCCCTGTGGCAAAGAATTTCACAGGTTCACTAAAGATATTCCACCTCATCTCCATTCTACATGGACGTCCCTCTGTTCCAGGGATTCCCAACCTGGGGTCCATGGACCCCTTGCTTAATGGCATTGGTCCATGACATAAAGAAGTTTGGGAACCCCCGCTATATATGAGGCTGTGTCCTCTGGTCCTGGACTCCCCCACTATAGGAAACATCCTCTCCACATCCACTCTATCTAGGCCTTTCAACATTTGATAGGTTTCAATGAGATCCTCCACACATTTTGTCTAAATTCTAGCGAGTTCAGACACAGAGTATTCAAATGCTTCTCATATGATAACCCTTTAATTCCCAGAATCATTCTAGTGAATCTCTTCTGAACTCCTCCAATGTCAGCATAACCTTTCTTTGATAAGGGGTCCAAAACTGCTCACAATACTCCAAGTGAGGCCTCTACAGTGCCTTATAAAGCCTCAGCATTACAGCCTTGCTTTTATATTCAGTCCTCTCAAAATGAATGTTAACATTGTATTTGCCTTCCTCACCACAGACTCAACCTGCAAGTTAACCTTTAGAGAATCCTGCATGAAGACTCCCAAGTCCCTTTGCACCTCGAAGTTTTGAATTTTCTATCTGTTTTTGTTCCTTCTACCAAATTGCATGAACATACATTTCCGGACACTGTATTCCATCTGCCACTTCTTTGCCCATTCTCCTAATCTGTCTTCAGTCTTTCTGCAACCTCCCTGCTTCCTCAGCACTACCTGCCCCTCCTGTAATAACATGGTATATTATCTTGTTAAGCAGCCTCATGTGCGGTACCTTATCAAAGGCTTTCTGAAAATCCAAGTACCACAGCCACTAACTCTCCTTTGTCTATCCTATAACCATATAACAATTACAGCATGGAAACAGGCCATCTTGGCCCTTCTAGTCCGTGCCGAGCTCTTACTCTCACTCTATCCTGTTTGTTATTTCCTCAAAGAATTCCAACAGATTTGTCAGGTTAGGTTTTTCCTTCAGGAAACCATACTGACTTTTGCCTCTAAGTACCCTGAGACCTCATCCTTCATAATCAATTCCAACTTCTGAGGTCAGACTAACTGGCCTATAATTTCCTTTCTTCTGCCCTCATCCCTCTTGAAGAGTGGAGTGATATTTGCAACTTACTAGCCCTCTGGAACCATTCCAGAATCTAGTGATTTTTAGAAGATCATTATTAATGCCTGCACAGTCTCCTCAGCTACCTCTTTCAGAATTCTGGGGTGTAGTCCATCTGGTTCAGGTGACTCATCTACCTTCTGACCTTTCAGCTAACTGAGCAACTTCTCCCAAGTGACAGCAATAGCAATTGAACTTATTTCTGCTTCTGTCACTCTCAAACTTCCACCATACTGCTAACATTTTCCACAGTGAAGACAGATGCAAAATACTTACTTAATTCATCTGCTATTTCCTTGTTCCCCCATTGCTACCTCTCCAGCTTCATTTCCCAGCAGTTAATATCAACTCTCACCTCCTTTTGACTCTTTATACAGTAAATCTGAAAAACATGTTTTGTATCCTCTTTGATATTATTGGGTAGTTTATCTTTATATTTCATCTTTTTCCTCCTTATGACTTTTTTACTTGCCTTCTGTTGGCTTATAAAATCTTTCCAATCCACCAACTTCCCACTAATCTTTGCTGTATTGTAAGCCCCCTCTCTGGCTTTTCTGTCGTTTTTGGCTTCCTTTGTCAGTCATGATTGCATCATCCTGCCTTTAGAACACTTATTCTTTGGGATGTACCTATCCTGCATCTTCTTAAATTCTCCCAGAAACTCCAGTCCTTGCTGCTCTGCTGTCATCCCTGTTAGTATACCCTTCCAATCATCTTTGGCCAGCTCCTTTCTCATGCCCCTATAATTCTCTTTACTCCACTGTAATATTGATATATCTGCCTTTAACTTCTCCCTCTCAAATTGCAAGGTCAAGTCCATCATATTATGATCACCGTCTCCTAAGGATTCCTTTATCTTAAGCTCCTAATCAAATTTGATTCATTACACAACACCCAATCCAGAATAGCTGATCCCCCAGTACACTCAACCATAAGCTGCTCTGAAAAGCCATCTCGTAGGCATTCTACAAATTCTCTCTCTTGGGAACCTGATTTTCCCAATCTACCTGCTTATTGAAATCTCCCATGACTTGTAAACCTTCCTGAAAGGATATTGGCCCCATTCGGATTTAGGTGTAATCTGTCCCTTTTGTACAAGTCATACCTTCCTCAGAAGAGATCCCATTGATCAAGAAGTCTGAAGCCCTGCCCTCTGCACCAGTTTCTCAGCTACATATTCATCTGCCAAATCATCCCATTTTCACTCCCACCAATGTGTGGCACAGGTAGAAATCCAGAAATTATTAGCCTGGAAGTTTTGCTTTTCAGCTTTCTACCTAGCTCCCTAAAATCTTTCTTCAGAACCTCCTCAATTTTCCCACCTATGTCATTGGTGCCAATATGTACCAAGATTTCTGGCTGCTCATCCTCCCCTTTCAGAATGCCATGTATCCAATCTGAGATGTCACTCACCCTGGCACCTGGGAGGCAACACAGCATCTAAGTGTTTCTTTCACATCCACAGAATTATCATGTCTACTCCTTTTACTGTGGGATCTCCTTCTCTCCCCCTTGCCTTCTGAACCATAGTACCAGAAACCTGGTTGCTGCAGCTCCCTCCCGGTAGGTCTTCCCTCCCCCCCCCCCCCCAAATTTATAGGCATCTGTTAGTCTTGTGAGACCATGGATTTGTGCCTTGGAAGGTTTCCAGGGTGCAGGCCTGGGAAAGGTTGTATGGAAGACCAGCAGTTGCCCATGCTGCAAGTCTCCCCTCTCCACACCACCGATGTTGTCCAGGGGAAGGGCATTAAGACCCACACAGCTTGGCACCGGTGTCATCGCAATGCAATGTGTGGTTAAGTGCCTTGCTCAAGGACACGCACGCTGCCTCAGCCAAGTCTCGAACTAGTGACCTTCAGATCACTGGATCGATGCCTTAACCACTTGGCCATGTGCCAACACAGTGAGGGGAATGGCCACAGGGGTACTCTGTACTGGCTGCCCATTTCTTTCCCCTTTCCTAACAATCACCCAGGTAGCTGCCTCCGGCTACTCCCTTTAGCTGTTGTCACTTCCTCAGTTTCCCATATGAGCTGGAGGTCATCGAGCTGCAACTGCAGTTCCTTAACATGTTCTCCCAGAAGATGCAGCTCATGCTTTCTATCACTTTCACTTTTTAATTCAAATTTCCCACATCAGCAATATTTCACATTTAGCATGATGCAATAAGAATCCGGTTTATTACCACTGACATATGTCTAGTGTAGTTTCCTGGAATATAAACTTGTGTTTTTATTAGAGGTATAGAACAGCATCCCAGCTACACCCAATCTGAAAATGTTAGCTGAAACATGGATGCTGGGAATGGATAACAATTCAGCTAGATTTTGCAAAGAGAGCAGTTTCGTGAATACTTTAGGCATAGAGCCTTATCATCACTTAATGTTCACATACATATATGTTTTCAGTTCTAATGACAGACCATCATGTTAACTGTCTCCAGAGGTGTTAACTAACCATTTTCTTTAATTCCACCATTGAGTACAGGCTGGTAAGAGAAAGGAATAATAATTTTCTTCCCCTTAAGCCTGTATTGTTGTTACAATGTCAACATTTAACACATTCGCAAATTAAGTTTGTTACTAATAGATATAGACATTATTAATAGATATAAACTTCTATAAATTATAAAAGTAAATAGCACCAAATAAAAAGAATAACAAGCTAACATGGATAGTTCAGAAATCTGATGGAGCAGAGGAAGAATCTGTTTCTAAATTGTTGAGTGTGATTCTTCAGTCCCTATACCTCCTCACTGATAGTAAAGAGAAGAGGGCATGTCTTGGATGCTGAGGGTCCTAAATAGTGGATCCTGCCTTTTTGAGGCATGTTATATGACTGATGTTCTATTGAGCTGAAAACAGATTTGTATTTTTTTAAACAAATGCAGAGTTTATATAAAATAAGTAATTTCAAGGGCAACTAGTGCAACTATTTGTATCAAATTATTGTATTGATGACTGACCATTGTCACCCTCTTTAAGATCCTCTCGTTGTGTACTTCATGTTTGAAGATGACTTCCTATCAGCTGTGGGGTCTATGGTCTCCCTTTGATGAAAGTTTCCAGTTGGATGGATACAGTGCATGTCTTTCTGGGAAACCAGATGGAGCGGAAACAATTCAGGTAGCCTTGCCATCGGACCAAGAAGTCGCTCTCTAGCTGCAAGATAACGTTATGACCAATGACTGGAAGCTGTTGGGCCTAAACAGATAGTATCAGTCCTGAGATGTTGTGTTATACTCTCAAAGTCGAGCAAGACACCACCGCAGTTGTGTATAAACCTCAAGCTGTCAAACTCAACTCTGTGGATTCAGTATTCAAGTCAGCCATCACCACTGGAGCACCAAAACTGACAAGTGTCTTCCACACTTCTGAAGGATCAGCCTTTACTGTAATCAATGCTGGTTCCCCAGCATCTACTTTAACTGCACAATACAAAATTAATGTCATTGTGATGATCTACAGACAATTATTAAGAGTTGTCACTTTAATCTATACAGCCTACCAGAAGTGTTTTCATACCTTACAACTTCCAGTTTAATGCTGGCTTCTTAAGAGTATTTGGAATTTAAAGATGGAAGCTGTCTTTATCTCCAGTTTTCCTTTCTACTGCTCCTATCATTTAAAAAAAAAATACACACTGATGTGGTACCACAACTGCTGCAGTTCACAAGTAAGCTGTGGTTGCCTTTTACCTTAAAGATATGAGTTCATTTGGATTTGGCATAATAATAATTCTGACAATGGACTCTTAGAATGAAGAACAGCACTGGGAAAGTATAACTTAATATTAATCTGTGACTTTTGTTCTTTATGTCCAGGCATACTTGTATTGGGAATTGGTTGAGATGATCTTAGGAATTAGTTCAATGAACTATTAGATGATAAATATCAAGTTTAAGATGTGATATGTTAAGAGTAACAAAAATAAAACTAACAGATTTCTAGCATTTGTACAATCTCGTGTTTATAACAGATTTGTTTCTAATTTTTCAGACAAGTGTTTATATTTTTTTAGAAACACATTATTCCGTGTCGCTGACATTCACGAACACTGAAAAGAAATCAATATTAATGTTTTGAGTCTGTGTGATGGAAAGGGTATGTAGCTGAACAATGCCAAGCAAAGATGCTGTATAATGATTTTCAATTATTCAAAGGACTGCCTTTTAAATATTCTGATGAAAAACACAGCAGTGAATTGAAATTATGTTTTTTTTTAATTTAGAGATAAATAAACAGGCATGGAATAAGCCCTTTTGTCCCAACGAGCCACACCATCAAAAGATCCACATACTTAACCTTAGCTTAATCACAAGACAATTTACAATGACCAATTAACTTACTAACCGGTTTGTCTTTGAACTATGAGAGGAGACCAGAGTACCGGGAGGAAACCCACACATTCCTTTCCCTACAAGGTTCATAGGAAAAGAAAGGTCAAAAGGTGTCATAGCAGTATAATACAATATAACTCTTGTAATGCTGAGTTGCAGGAATACAGTTCCTTTGGATGATACGTGGAAACTAACTGTTAAGATGTCGGCTGAAAACAAAATATAGATCCACTTATTAAATGTTTTCATCTGTTTGTTTAAGTTCAGCAATCAAGCTACCTTCTCATCACAAGCCTCACTTCCTTTTTGTCTCTCAGTGAAAATGCAGAATTTAGTTTAACTATTCAGATTCAATGCAATGTTTTATACAGGTAAAGGCACATGCGAAGGTAAATCTTCCACAAGATTCAGGTCAATCCTAAATACCTCCGAATGTCACTGGTTTGTGGTCACAATAACCAGGTTTAGGAAATATCTTAGTGCATCTTTTCAAGCACTAACATATATTGCGAGGCACTATTGGATATTAAGAATACCAACTATGGTAGGTCTGCACCCTACTAGTGAGTTGCTGGATAGCGGTGGAGCTACAAATGTTGCGTACCATGTTGTAGCCTGCTTCAGCCACCCAGGGAAGAAATAGTCAGTGACCGTGCACAATCCATAACAGGACAGTGAAGGACATTTTTGTTGAGATTGCAAGACCCCGTTGGTCATTGTGGTAATGTAGAATACTGCTGGTCTGATTCTTTGGTTCGTTGATAAAACTGATGGGAACTGCATGGCCTTGGTTGTGGCATGGACCAGGCCCTCATTTGTGCCTTGGTATTGCCTGTTGCGGCCACCGTGGAAGGAGCTGCTGGAGCTGGCTTCTCCCATCATCACTGCCCCCCAGTGCTCACTAAGTGGAATTGCGACAAGCCTTTGTCTGCCCTGTGCAATATGAGGAACCGATGAGGGCTGTTTTCGCAGAAACTTGGCACTAGTACAATTTTTAACACTCAATCAACAAAAGACATGTTTTTCTTTTGTTACAAAAAATATTTTTTTAAATTTAAAGACAATTCAGATGTCCGTTAGGATAAGAGAATTAGTTCTAATCGTTGGTGTTAACACACACAAACAAACGTACATACAATCACATGCAACACACCGAGACAAAGAAACCCACATGACACATTTCTCCACACACAAACATGGACACAAATACAGACACACAAAGGAACACACACATTCACATGCAACACACTGCGACACATAGAAACATGCACGCGCGCGCACACACACACGCACACAAATGCATGGACACAGACAAATATGCACACACACAATCCCAAAAGCACACAACACCTCGCACACAATCACAGACACAAACACAGAAACAAACATAAAACACACACGCACACACATGCACAAACACACACAAATACTCACACACGCAACACAGCAACATAAACACACAAATTCTTACACACACACACAAACACAGTAACATAAACACACAGAAACACACAAACACCTATAGAGAGAAAAATGCAGACACACACAGGCACAGATGCAAACATTGACATATACAGTCACATAAGATACTTGCACAAACACGCATTCAAAGCACATGCATACACACACTTACACATAAACACAATCACAGATAAACACACACAAACATGCTTATATAGACCAACACAGAAACACAAACACAAAAACATAAACACAAACACACACACACACACACACAGTAAAAAGAAACATGCAAACAAACACACACAAATAAACACACGCTCAGAGAGAAAAATGCTGACACACACAAAAGGAATGGATTAAGACAAAATTTAGAGATTTTATATTTTAAAATTGCAGTTGTTTAATCTTCTAAAGTTTACTTCAAGTGCAATATGAACTACTTATGTAATGTCCTATAGTTACGTCTTCAAATCTTTGAGTTTCTTGTGTGCAGCACCTTTTCTGCACAAAATCCCATTGGAAATCTCAAGTAACAAGCAAGGTTGCACTACCAACCTATACCAGAGGTAACAGCAACTCAACACCACTGCATTTCACTCAATTCACTGCAGTTAGTGTAAAGAAAAATTCAGTGGCGTATCATGACTAACGTAAACGTTAATGTTATGTAATAAGTCATTAATATTCAAACAATGCCTGCACAAGAAAATTAATCTTGGTTTATCACAGTTGACTTAAACAATTAAAATCCTCCCATTTACTGATCGCCTATGGTTTGTTACATTAGGCACTGTAGAGATACAGAAGTGTAGTCACACAAGGTAATTGATGATTCCAGTCATTGGCAGCAGCACACTAACTGATATGTGCACAAGAGAACAGTAAAGAACATTTTGTACAGACAGAGTATTACTTTAAGTGTATGTCAGTCAATATTGCAGATAGATTTAAAAGATCTCTTTCACCATTTCAAAAATGGCATGTGTGTCCTGATTAATGTTTCTCCTTTAACCAACACCAAAAACCAATTAAATCGCACCATCAATGACTGTGTTTCCAATATTCACCTATATACCATCAAAACATTTCAAGTCCAAGTCACTTTTTATTGTCATTTCAACCATAACTGCTGGTACAGAACTTAATAAAAACGAGACAACATTTTCCAGGACCATGCTGCTACATGAAACAATACAAAAACTACACTGAACTACGTAAGAAAAAACACAAAGACTACACTAGACTACAGACCTACCCAGGACTGCATAAAGTGCACAGAAAAGTGCAGGCACTACAATAAATAATAAACAAGACAATAGGCACAGTAGAGGGCAGTAGGTTGGTGTCAGTCCAGGCTCTGGGTATTGAGGAGTCTGATGGCTTGGGGGAAGAAACTGTTACATAGTCTGGTTGTGAGAGCCCGAATGCTTCGGTGCCTTTGGCCAGATGGCAGGAGGGAGAAGAGTTTATATGGGGGGGTGCGTGGGGTCCTTCATAATGCTGTTTGCTTTGCGGATGCAGCGTGTGGTGTAAATGTCTGTGATGGCAGGAAGAGAGACCCCGATGATCTCAGTTGACCTCACTATCCGCTGCAGGGTCTTGCAATCCGAGATGGTGCAATTTCCAAACCAGGCCGTGATGCAGTTGCTCAGGATACTCTCAATACATCCTCTGTAGAATGTGGTGAGGATGGGGGTGGGGGGGGTTTGGAGATGGACTTTTCTCAGCCTGGTAATAGTAACATAACTATTGGATAAAAAAAAAATCCTTAGAAAATTAATGTAGCTAAGCTTGATAGCCAACTAACAGATGATTTTCTGAAAAGTGCAAAGAGTATTTGAACCTCTTTTTTGTTAACAAGGCATTTGTTAAATGCTAACTTGGATTCTATGAAATGTCATTTATATCAAATAAGGAAGGCATTAATGATATCTAATCTAGCTCTCCCATTACCACATCTAGTACATGGGTACCTCCCCAAATTTGATGAGACTTTTTCAGTAAATGAATGTGTTGTAGAATCAGAGACAACAATATCTTTTTTTTAACCTTTTAAACAAATATTACTAGCTTTAGTTTGGCTGTCAAACATTCCGGTAACTAAGTACAGAAACCATACCAAATCTGCATACTTCTTACCTTAAGACTATCATAAATAATCAAGTACCTTAATAATTATTATTGAAAAACTTTATTAAACACAATGAACATCTCATACAAAAATGAGCAAGGTTGTCTACAAATTAATATGCAGGTAGTTGCTGAGAATAGGGTTATTAAATATGGGAGCTCTGCTTTTAAATATAGTGGACATAAAAACAGTTGTAAACCAGTCACTGAAAAAGTCAGAATTTCACACGATCAGTCATGTTATATTAGTAGACATTCAATCATGTAGGTTTTCATGGCTTTCAAATAATTTATCTTTTGGAGGCCCGAAAACGGAAGTGCTTCACAATTTTATCAATAAAATTTGAAAACTTGTGTTAATGTAACTTGAAGAATACAGTACCAGCTGAAGTGGTATTACACCACTACCAATTCCTAACAACAGCACAGAACAAGTTGAAACATGCTTTAGTTACATATATGCAGATAATCATAAAGACCTAGATGGACGTGGAAGCATTGGAAAGGGTACAGAGCAGATTTACCAGGATGCTGCCTAGTTCAGAGAGTATGCATTATGATCAGAGATGAAGGGAGCTAGGGCTTTACTATTTGGCGAGAAGGAAGATGAGAGGAGACATGATAGAGGTGTACAAGATAATAAGAGGAATAGATAGAGTGGACAGCCAGTGCCTCTTCCCCAGGGCACCACTGCTCAAGACAAGAGGACATAGCTTTAAGGTAAGGGGTGGGAAGTTCAAGGGGCATATTAGAGGAAGGTTTTTTACTCAGAGTGTGGTTGGTACGTGGAATGCACTGCCTGAGTCAGTGGTGGAGGCAGATACACTAGTGAAGTTTAAGAGACTACTAGACAGGTATATGGGGGAATTTAAGGTGGGGGCTTATATGGGAGGCAGGGTTTGGGGGTTGGCACAACATTGTGGGCCGAAGAGCCTGTACTGTGCTGTACTATTCTACGTTCTATGTTCTATCCCAAGGTGTGGACTTTCACTTAGATACAACAGCCCCTCTGATGCACTGCCATTCAGCATGAACCTTGGACTTACTAGTCTTTCTAGTTGCTATGAAATGATCACTAGCCTAAATAAATTTGAGAAAGGAAGCAGTTTTTCGTTGTAAACCTGAGATAGCATTGAAGCATTGAGAATGGCTGTCCTGGTTCTCTGTATTTGTTTGTTATATTTCAGGGCAACTTACATTTCAAGGAAATGTTTATTGTTTGGTTACAGAAAACATTTAAACATTTCTACAACCCCTCCAAATGAAGAACATTATAGAAATGAGTAAGAAACAAACCTAATCTAAACCTAGAAATTTTATCTTTACATGCTTCCCCAATATCTAAAGGATAATGGAGCACCTCAACCCAACAAAAATAAAATTAAACTAAGAATAAAAATACAAAATGAATCTTGTTACTTTGCAGTGAAAATGTATTTTAAGTTCAAACAGATATTACATTTGCATCAATACTGAATTATTTGTTTTAAACATTATAGCTTGGATGAACGACATATCACATTATTAGTCGACTGAGGCATGAAAGATTGTGATGGTACACATTCAATATGGGGCACATGTACATAGATCCAAGAGAAAGGTGTGTCCTAATTTGGATGCAAGGAAATAGTTTCCCAAACATATGAGTGAATATTTAAAAGTGCGGGATGTCAGCAAGGGAGTTTATGTGCAGCTGAAAGAACATGGCCTGTCGATTAAAGATCACAATTTTAGATATTGCTAAGTTTAGTCCTTTTGTAGGGTGAAAAAAATCATTGCAGTTTGCTTTTGGATATGGTCCTCATAATCTAGTCAAATAGCAAAAGGAAAATATTTGGAAGCCACTTTTCAATCAGCTCCATTTTACTTGGGATATTGACTTAAATTCTCACTAAGAATAGATTTCACGTCACATGCCGGTGATAATAAACCCGATTCTGATTCTGAATATAAGGCAGTGACCTTAAAATGCTTTCCAGCAACCACCCTGGGCTGTAATCAAAATAATTTATGATAGGGAGCCAAAAAGAAACCCACGACTGGTAAAGCTGAGGCTAATGGAAATATAAATGGAATTTGCTTGACTCTGTTGTGGTTAATGCTGCAATTATACAAGGTAGACATGATATTAGTAGTAAGTACTCATGCAATATCATAAACATAATAGATATTTGAGTATTTGGAAACACATGGCCTAATTAGGGAGAGCCAGCAGGGATTTGTACATGGCAGGTCATGAGAGAGATTGATGAGGGAAGGGCAGTGGATATTGTCTACATAGACCTTCGTAAGGCATTTTTCAAAGTCCCTCATAGGAGGCTAATCCAGAAGATTAAGATGCATGGAATCTGTGGCGAATTGGCTGTTTGGATTTCGAACTGGCTTGCACATAGAAGAGAGAGGGAAGTGGTTGAAGGGACATATTCGAGCTGAGGGTCTGTAGTTAGTGGAGCTTTGCAGAGATCTGTGCTGAGATCTCTGCTGTAGTAATATATACAAAGGACCGGATGAAAATGTAGATAGTGGGTTAGTAAATTTGCAGATGATACCAAGATTGGTGGAGTTGTGGATAGTGCAGAAGACTGGCAAAGAATACAGCGTGATATAAATCAGTTGCAGCCATGGGCTAAGAAATGGGAGATGGTGTTTAACCCAGATAAATGTGAGCTGTTGTACCTCAACAGAGCAAATACAAGGAAACAGTACACTGTTAAGAGCAAGATCCTTAACAATGCTGCTGAGCAGAGATCCAAATTCATAGTTTCTTGAAAGCAGCCACACAGTTCCATTAAGGTGGTTAAGGCGGCTTATGGAATGCTTGCTTTTATTAGTCCAGGCATTGAGTTCAAAGGTTTGGAGGTTTTGTTGCAACTTTATACTCGAAACTGTGTTGAGGCTTTGGAGAGGGTGCAGAACAGGTTTACTAGGATGCTGCCTGGTTTAGAAGGCATGTGCTAGAGGCTTTTAAGAGACATTTGGATAGGCACATGTGTGTATGGAAGATGGAGGGATTATGGACATGGCGTAGGTAGGAGGGATTAGTGATTGAGTATTTTTGATTTGCTTTTTAGCTTGTTCAGCACAACATTGTGGGCTAAATGGCCTGCTCCTGTGCAGTACTCTTATACCACTTGAGTAAATATTGGATCTTCTTAACCTCACAAAAATTATATGTCAGATGTTTGTTATGTATGAAACCATGAATTCAAAAGAACAAAGAATCATAATACAAAAAGTTTTCTAGAAGCACTTTGTTAAATATATAACAGAGATACATTTAACTATTTCCCCCTCAACTCCAGAATTTTTGGGATGCTTTTAGATTTAGCTGCAAATCACACACATTTTTACTGTCCATGTTTGAAAGTCAGTAATTCTGAATTTGTAAAAAAAGTTCTGCAACAGAAAGATAATTGTCAGAAATGCCTTTCCTGTTATTTATAAAGCATACAAATCATTATTATACCATGCCAGGTAACAGCCTTTAAATTGTTTGTTTTTAAAAATCTAATTAACATATACCAGAATATTAAACCTATTAAAGAAATAGTCATAAAACACTAGCAGTAAAAATCAATTTCACTAAAAGTCTTTTGTTCCCAAAACCTCAAGGACACATTTATCCGTTTTTCATGTTGCTTGTTAATTTTTGTTACACCTAATATATTGCTACTTTCATCTAAAGTTCTGCGACAAAGGAGAACAAAGTAGAAGTAAAATTTATGCAGCAATTATACAAGGTACAACTAGTTATTTACACAATGATTACACAACAGTGATAAAATTACACGGCCTCCCAAAAATGCTCTATTTCTCCAAAATCTGTACTGAGTACACATAAAAGGATGATTCTGGAATGTTAATAAACAAAATAATTTTGGAAATATTCAACAGAAGAAACCATACCTATGGCACAAATAGTTTACACTTCAAGTTAATGACCTTTCACTTGAATGAAAGTTATTGGAATGCTAATACACTACTGCAAATATAGTTAACAAAACAAAGATATCTGCCTGTTGACATTCATGTTTCATGATGTCTTAGAAGAACCTGTTCAGTCTAACAAGTCCACACCAAACAACACTGCTTGCTCCAGTGGCTTGTGTTAAGAGTGCAGTCAGGTACAGCACAGAGTCAAAATTCAGATGTAGATGGGATGTGCAGAGGCATGATTTCCAATATCTTTCCAATGGCCTGGAAGGAGATGGAAATGAACAGCAAATGGACTGGGCTCCAACTCTGAAGTTGTTAAGCAGTTGTCAAATTTGAGCCTTTAAATAAAAGTGAAGGGCCACCAAGTGCACTTCAAAAGCCATAAAACTGTAAGCCAGTTTCATCAAGAAAGGAACCAAGAACAAAAAAAAACACGGTAAAGTATGGGCAACATCTGCGACTAACATCAGAAACTGTTGCTTGCTGCCGCTTATGTGCGGAAGGGAGGGGAGCTGGGGGGGGGGGGGGAACCTCAGGGTTCTTACGTTTAACTGCCGTTCATTCTTTGGGGCACTCCTCTGTTTTCATGGGTATTTGTGAAGAAAATGCATTTCAGGATCTATATTGTATACATTTCTCTGACATTAAATTGGACCTTTGAACCTTTGAATGCAGATGCGCAAACATCCATTTATTGGATGGTTTTATCTGAGGCATACCAAAATTTCTATCAGGGAGCAGACCAGGTACAAGTTAACATTAAACTTTACAAGAATGTTGAATGCGTATGCAAAATTAGCCTGGGAAACAAGTGGAACACTTCAATATGATTCAGAAAAACTTATGATTTGATAAATAGATAGGGCACGAAGTCTTAATCCTAGGCAATTTCAAATGCATTGCACATTTGGGAAAAAAGACTTAAAATAACCTTAAGTTGAGTCAAAAAAAATAAGGTAAAAAAAACAAATCGTTAATTTGCTTTTGCTTTTCTGAATTGTTGATATAGAATTCCTTGGCAAAAACCAAATCTTCACTTGTAAACTTTAAAGGTGCTTTGTTAAGTCATGGCGTGCACCAAACATTTATCCATGTCCATCAGTGCCAAATGCCCACGTCGATCAGGATTGATGGATTGTAATTAGAAAAGTACATTTTGCTGAATAAGGACTTAACTGCATCAGCTAAACTACACAGATAGAAATGTGAGGGATAGGGGTAATCAGTTTCCTTTTTACTTGATCTTGCACAAATGGGTATTTTTGTGCGTCAGAAGAAATATACATTTTAAAATCAGTCAACCTGAAATAGTATTTCAAAACACTGAAGGTTATACTTCAAAACCAAGAAAAAAAGTAATAAAATATCAAACCAGCTCAATATTCCCCATTCACACTACCAGTTTGTGATTAACTGTGTGCTAATCTTTAACTATAAAATACAACATTACAGGAACAGAAAAATCAAAGTGTTGAATGATTGCAGTGGAGGTAATGAAAATGCATGTGTAGCTTTGACTTCTGATTCACATTCTTAGTTGGCATTTATTTCAATTTCAGCAGTTTACTCAGAAGGATCTGAGCACTGATAATATTTCACGTTGAAAACTTTAAATATATTAATCTTGTTTTCTTTTTGGCAGGACATAAAATAGCCAACAGAAGACTACCAGTATGTATGTCAAAAGGGAATCACTAATTTTCCGTGACAGGAGAAAAACTGAAGATGTTGGGAGAACACACACACACACACACACACACACACACCCACCCCTAGGCAGAATCTATGGAAAAGAGTAAACAGTTGACATTTCTGGCTGAGGCCCTTCATCAGGACTGGAGAAAAAAAGATGACAGGTCAGTGTAAGAAGATGGTGGGGGGGCGGGGGGGGAGAGAGAGAGGAGGACGGAAGGTAGTAGTACAAGGTAGTAGGTGATGGGTGGAACCGGGAGAGGGGGAGGGGTGAAGTAAGGAGTTGAGGGCTAAGTCAATTGGTGAAAGAGATAAAGGGTTGGAGAAGGGGGAATCTGATAGGAGAGAACAGAAGGCCATGGAGGAAAGGGAGGGGAGAAGCAACAGAGTGAGGTAAGAGAAGGAAATGGGAAATGGAGAATGGTAAGGGACGGGGGGGGGGAATTATCAGAAGTTCAAGAAATTGATGTTCATGCCATTAGGTTGAAGGCTACCCAGTTCCTGGGTGATAATATGGAAAAAAATGATGAAATGCCAGTACTTAGTCACAAGATGAACATTAAGTATAGTGCACTTAATTCTGACCTACAAGAACTGCAAAATAAAATGCTTCAATTACCCAAAGAACCACCCTTATCCACATGAGAATAGTAATTTTTATTTTCCCCCCATAATTCTTTTAACAAAAAAGTAATCCAATACATTTGGTCATAGACACCTTACACTTCTACGTAACTTTTACTTTTATGAATGAACAGAGAGAGACAATTCCTGACATATTGCAAGAAAATATACAATCTATTCTCGTCTAGTATCTTTACACTGATGGCTTTCAAATTCACAGTAAAATCTCACATTAGTGGTTTGTGTAACTTGCAGCTTTACCAGACATTTCTAATGCTTTCAAGTGAATTTTTAAGACAAGGAGAAATATCTGTCTTACTACAAACCAAGTTATGGTAGAAGTTTAATCTGGGGTCCCTGGTTAAGGTGCCTTAAAACATTGATGTGTCTATTTCCTTGTTGAACATTCCTTCAAAATTGAGATCCTTGGCCATAAGTTCTTCTTCCACTTCCTCCAAGGCCCACTGATGATCCAGGATTTCCAATGCTTCCCATTCAGCCTTTAGAATAAAAATACAAAACCAAGAAAAGGTATATTTTTCTACCTTTTAGTTTTGAACTACTAAATAGATAACTTATTCCCATTACTCCCCCTTCTATTTTAATCCTACTCTTAAGCATACTACTAAATTCCTAGTATATCATTAGGCCATTTTTCATACAAATTCATATTAATCAGTGCTGATAAGGTGCTTGAAAATGGAGGATATTATAATTCACTACAACCTTGTTGTCATTTACCTCTGCATAGATCTTCAGCAGAAATGATTCGGACCTTAATCAGTATTAGGAACCTCAGAATCGGGAACTTTGTGGCTGAACAGATTCTCTTAATAGGGGCAGAGCCAAGATCAAGTATCTTTGCATTGATCAGACCATGGCCAGAAAATGTTAACCATGAGGAAACTGGGTTGGTTTACTGGTAATGCAGGCTGAGGCATATAGAATTGAAAAGAAACAGAAGTTAGGAATAGCCGCCACCTTTTGCAAGAAGTTAAAAACAAGGGTTAACGACAAGTAGTGAAGGAAATTTAGGAACCACTGAGATGGTGGAAGTTAGTCATTACGTTTAAAAATATTTGAGTTCAATGCCAGATGGACCATGCAAGTGCTGGATAGCTATACCTCAGTCTGAATAGACAAAGTAGAGCAGAACATCCTCCTTTCTTGCCACAATGGAGGCCACTCTCAGGTTGGAGCAAAACCTCATATTCCGTCTGGGTAGCCTCCAACCTTATGGCATGAACATCAATTTCTCTAACTTCCAGTAATTTCTCCCCCTCATCTTTTTCCCTCCCCATTCTGGATCCCCTCTTGCCCCTTTCTCTTCTCCCCACCTATCAATCGCCTCCCTCTGTCCCTTTCTCTCATGGTTCACTCTCTTATCAGATTACTTCTATTTTTAGCCCTTTACTTTTTTCACTCATCACCTACCAGCTTCTCAATTCAATCCCACCACCCCCCATCCATTTGCCTTTCCTCCTCACTTAGCTTCACTTATCACCTGGCAGCTTGTACTCCCCCCCCCCCCACCACCACTTATCTTCTTATTCTTGCTTTCCACCCTTTCCTAGCCAGTCCGAATGAAGGATCTTGACCCAAAACATCAACTGTTTATTCCTCTCCTTAGATGCTGCTGACCTACGGACTTCCTCCACATTTTGTGTGTGTGTTGCTGAACGAAACAGCACCCTGTGATGGATTTGAACTTGAAGTCAATAACTTTGTTTCCAATTATCAATTGCACTTAGAGGATTTTCACAGTCATAATGTTCTAGTTATAAAAAAGGGCTAAAATCTTTGCCTTTACAATCTCCTATTTAAGTATTCCCTCGCATGACCCTAACAATTCCCAGAGAAGTTCCAATTTTTTAATTCCATTTTTCCCTCAGCAGATTATGGCAAATTAGAGTCACTACAGCGGAACATTTTGGGCAGCCAACGAGTTCTCTGAAGCTGCGAGATATCATCGGTAGCCCCTGTGTCGGGTGGCAAGGCCTCGGTTCAGTTCACTTCCAGCAGTGGGGAAACGCAAGCATAAGGAACAGGCGAGACGTGGTACAGGCAGAAGTACAAACCCGTGAGGAAGAGAAGCGCATTTCAAAGGCAGTGGAACAAGGGTCCCAGGGTGCCTGGTCAAAATGGGATCACCTGAGCACAAGATCTCATGGGCAGAGTTATGGAGACTGGTGCCCTTCCGTATTTCCTTCCTCTTGCGATCCGTGTATGACACCCTTCCTTCACCATTACATCTGTGCACATGGGGGATGAGAGAGGACCCGAACTGTAAGCTCTGTGGTCAAAAGGGGACACTGGCTCATATATCGCCTGGGTGTAAAACAGCTCTAACTCAAGGACAGTATAGGTGGTGCCATGAGAAGGTGCTTCTGGCTCTTGCCGACACACTAGAGCGGGAGAGATGCAAGAAGAGGACGGCTGGCACAGATTTGAGAAAGGCCATCACCTTCATCAAAGAGGGAGCCAGGCCTTTCGTAACCAAACAACCAAAGCCCAATCTACTGCTAACGGCCAGGTCCTGGGAGATGAGGGTCGATGTGGGAAGGAAGCTGCAGTTCTCGGATGTGGTGCACACGACCCTACGCCCGAACATTGTACTGTGGTCAACTGAAGACAGGAAGATAATTCTGGTTGAGCTGACTGTGCCGTGGGAGGAGGGATGGGAAGAGGCCCACGAGAGTAAGGCCTTGAAGTACCAGCCCTTAGCGCAGGAATGCAAAGACAAGGGACGGCAGGCATGGTTGTTCCCTGTGGAGATCGGCTGCAGAGGTTTCCCAGCCAAATCAGCATGGTGGTTGTTGTCAGCTCCGGGCCTGGACAGAAGGAGCGAAAAACAGGCAGCTCGTAGGATGGGGGAAGAGGCAGAATGAGCCTCTTGTTGGATTTGGAGTAGGCGAGAGGAGGGGAGCTGGAAGCCAGGAGCAGGTGGGCAGTGATTTGGCCACCACTGCCGGCCCAGCAACTGGAGAGTGTCATGGTTAAGGGTCGAAACACTCGGTGAAGGTTGGGAACCACCTGATGACATCTGCTCCTGGCTGAAGGCTACGGTTACCTTATAATGTATCTGGAGAATGCACCCTAACAGGTGTATGTAACAAGCAAACAAGTGAATATACTCTATATACACTCTCTCAACAAGGACTTCAGTTCATTCTTGTTCTAATATTCATTTGTATAGATCTGGCAACAAACCCCTTATTCCCTACTCAAAAACAGTTATAATGTCCTAAATATGAAGCTTTGCATTTTATGAATAAAAATTATAGAACATTTTTTATCTACAAAATACCATGAATTTCATGAACAAAATTACTGCTAACTTTGACTTTATTATCCAAATTAAGTGTCTACTAGAGCTTACTATAAAATGCTGTAATGTGCAAGACAACTAATGTTATACCAGAAGGCTAGAACAGGATATTTCTATATTTATATGGTATAACTAACAAACCTTGAAAGCTTTATTTGTATCAGGAGGCATTGCCATTGCAGCACCTGTCATCTGTTCTTGCATAATACGTGACTGATCTGCAGCTACAATAAGAGGCAGAGTATTGAGTACAATGGATTAAGTGTCAAAGTAAGGAAAGAAACAGATCTAATCATGAAAAAAGTATTTTATAAAAGGGAAAACTTTTATTCAGATAAGCAGCTTCATTTCATAAAGGGAACATTCTTGAATAGTATTCAGTTCCACATTAACATGGTTTACTTTTCATGCACAATAAATCCCAGAATAAAGACACTTCCATAAATTAAAATTAACTTATTTTTACAATAACAAGAATGGCAACCAATATAAAAGGTAATTAGTTTTATGAGAATAAAATTGCAATTCTCATAATAAGCACACTACATCCTTAAATTATACCCAGTACAAAAACAGAAAACCCATATTCTTGTCTTTATGATGTTCATGATTTACAAGGATCTAAAATAGTTTCACAAGCTTTTCCAAAGCACAAATCTATGTTCTAAGATTCACTGAACATTTTGTTTTGCTGCAATCAGATTGTAGCCACCAACCCATTACCTCCTGTCTGGTGTAAAATTACTAATGCAGGATACTATTGCTGGTTGATTCAGCAACAACTTTCCTTTTTTTTTGCAGCTAAATATCAATGTTTGTTTTCAGGATTTGTAAATTATTTATTCAACACGTTTAAAAAAAGCTTGTAGCAGAGAAATGTCATTTCAGGTGATCCCGATTGGTATCTGGTTATAAAAGTACATTTTTTCTTTCTTTCCATCCTCTCAAATTTTATCTATTCCCACAGGTCACTGACTCACTTTGTTTTAAGGAAGTCAGTGACAACCTAATAGTTAATAGGAGATGTTTGGTGGTTTGGGCACAAATAGGATAACAAAAGAAGGCAAGGTGCTTTTGCAATTACTCATCATCATCCATTCAAATATGGAAGATTGTTAAGACAGATCAGGGTAAGAGAAGTGTTCATGATGGTGATAGTGAGAGAACAAGGCTTCTTCATGCTTCATTTTGAGCAGATCTTTAATACCAACATGGTAATAAAGATGTGCTAAAGCCTTACCTCTGCATTTCCTCTGAACCACATTACAGTACTAGAGTGCCTTCTGAATATGAACTTTGTTTTTGATAGATTATATTCACATATACCAAGTGAACATTATTAATACAACTGCAAAACTAAGTTACTTTCTCTTTTCTTCATCCTGAAAACAGAACCCATAATACCAGCTCATTACAAATGCAGTCTAACTCAAAGGTCTTTAATGATATTCAACATGCCCAATTCAACTCAAACACTTGAAAATTCAATCTCGATTAGAAATAAATAGGTCATAATCAAGTCTGAAAAGTAGAATTGTATTTAATTTTATTCTGGCTTGATTGTACTAGTTAACACAAAGTACTAAATGTTGTATGGCTTTAGTCAATACAGTCTATAAGATGTTAAAATGTTTTGTATGTTGATAAAATGGAATACTGTATCTTTAGATTCCAAGGTACCTTAACCCATAATTTTCATATTCTCTCAAAATGTTTAGCAATGACACCACTAACCACAAGATTAGTAAGATGCTTTGTAAGAAGGGCAAGTAGGATGAATTACCTCATTTGTCCACACTAACATCTTGCTGCTGCTGTGTGACTTGAAGTTCCAAATTAAATTCTGGGCCAATATTTACTTTTTTAAAAAAATTCTTACGCTAGTTAGAAGGGAGGCAAAATACATGCAGATAGGAAAAAGATCTTCCTGGCTATAGAAGCTTGAGGAGCTCATTTTCTGGTGAAAATTCAAAATGTAATCTTCTATCCCAAAAAGAAAATCTATCCTACCATACATCCAGCCTGCTAAATCAATCCATTGACACAATTTTATACACATTTTGTGCCATATATGATATTCATCAAGACATAGTGTATACATGCTCAAGTTACTGATTACCATTATCTTGTCCCAGGAGTAGAGAATACATGCTTCTCAGTCCAAACACATTCAAAAAGTACCAAGATGCAGAGCTCACCCTAAGTACAAAAAAGAAAAAACAAATTAACTTGAAAAAAATGGAAAAATAAATGTAAATGTGGTAACATTACTGCACTATCAACTTTGTCTACATAATGATAAACCAGACATGCCCTCCAGTCAAGATGCAAGATGTTCCAGTATCAAAGTACATCTGTCATGCATCTTACTGGTAAGCTCCATCAAGGGAGAACTGACCAAATAGACCAAAAATGAAATGGATGATTCATGTTTTCCCATTTTTTCTTATTTCTATTAAATTTCTCTATCATTCTTGAGTCGGAATCCATTCAGCCTTGTGTAAACCGATGCACTAAGAGAGTACTCTATTCTAATTGTGCTGTGTGCTTGATAACCTATACTCCAACTATATTTAGCCTTTACCAAGAAGAAAAATAACCTTCATATAATGTCTTTAATGGTGACGACACAGCATTTTACAAGAGGGGTTACTCTCATAATTAAGGAAACGTAACTGCTAATTTGTACATAGCAAGCTCACACAGAGTGACAGAGGCAGAATAAGCTAAATTTTAGCAATGTTCAGTGAGATGAATATTGCTTTGGTTATGTGGAGTTTTCAAAAATAGTGCCATGGATCTTTTACATCTGCCTCTTTGAAAGTCTCATTCATAAGACACTTGAAATCATGAAATGCTTTTCACTTAGCCAAAGGAAACAAGGACTCCAGAGGAAAGGCAGGAAGAAAAAAATGTAAGATTGAAGAGACAAATTTAGAAATCCTATATAAACCCATGAGAACTTAAATTTCATTTCAAATGATTGAAATAGCTTCCATTTAAAACTCAATAGCCCTATTGAATTTTCAGTAGATTAGAGATTCATGAGTTATATGATGCTGGCTTAGCCTTTGTTTATTCCTGTCCTACTTTAATGGAAGATTAATGCAGCAGTGAACAGATTCATGTTCTCCATGGATAAATCCCATCCATTGAAGGGAGCATTCACTGCAGATCTTTACTCAATTTTTATTTATTTATTTATTTTTAAGCAGGGCGTCTCACAAGCTCTAAAAGCCTTCCAAAAAATCACAATTCCCTGCCTTCTTAAAAATACCACTTCTAATTCTGTAAAACCCTTGATTCAAGGAAAAAGGTTTACATGAACAATAAATATGGAAATGGATATGAAGGTCAAAGCCCATAGATTATTAAAATTAAATCATTCAACATACAATGTATTATTGGATAATTAGATTAACTCAAATTGTTCCATTTCATAGTTTTTGTAAAGCATTTTTAAAAGTATGCCAGAAGGATAGTGGACAACAAGCTAAGGCTATCCAACACAAGCAGTTCATATTGAGCGTATATTGAATAGATTAAAAGAATGTGCAAAAACAAATACTGTACATTAAAAAAAAGGTGAGGTAGTGTCTAAAGATTCAATGTCCATTTAGGAATCAGATGGCAGAGGGGAAGAAGCTGTTCCTGAATCACTGAGTGTGTGCCTTCAGGCTTCTGTATCTCCTACCTGACGGTAACAGTGAGAAAAGGGCATGCCCTGGGTGCTGGAGGTCCTTAATAATGGACGCTGCCTTTCTGAGACACCGCTCCCTGACGATGTCCTGGGTACTACGTAGGCTAGTACCCAAGATGGAGCTGACTAGATTTACAACCTTCTGCAGCTTCTTTCGGTCCTGTGCAGTAGCCTCTCCATACCAGACAGTGATGCAGCCTGTCAGAATACTCTCCACGGTACAACTATAGAAGTTTTTGAGTGTATTTGTTGACATGCCAGATCTCTTCAAACTCCTAAAACAAAAAGTATAGCCGCAGTTTTGCCTTCTTTTAACTACACTGATATGTTGGGACCAGATTACATCCTCAGAGATCTTGACACCGAGAAACTTGAAGCTGCTCACTCTCTCCACTTCTGATCCCTCTAAGGATTGATATGTTTTCCTTTGTCTTACCCTTCCTGAAGTCCACAATCAGCTCTTTCATCTTACTGATGTTGAGTGCCAGGTTGTTGCTGTGGCACCATTTCACTAGTTGCCAAATCTTCCACCTGTATGCCCACTCATCACCACCTGAGATTCTACCAACAATGGTTGTATTGTCAGCAAATTTATAGATGGTATTTGAGCTATGCCTAGCCACACAGTCATGTGTATATAGAGAGCAGGGCAGTGGCCTAAGCACACGCCCAAGGTGCACCAATGTTGATGGTCAGGGAGGAGGATATGTTATCACCAATCTGCATTGATTGTGGTCTTCTGGTTAGGAAGCTGAGGATCCAACTGCAGAGGGAGGTACAGAGGCCCAGGTTCTGCAACTTCTCAAATCAGGAGAATAGGCCATTGACCTATTGTGGTGATAGGCAAATTGCAATGGGTCCAGGTCCCTGCTGAGGCAGGAGTTCAGTCTAGTCATGACCAATCTCTCAAAGCATTTCATCACTGTCGATGTGAGTGCTACCGGGCGATAGTCATTAAGGCAGCCCACATTATTCTTCTAAGGCACTGGTATAATTGTTGCCTTTTTGAAGCAAGTGGGAATTTCTGCCCATAGCAGTGAGAGGTTGAAAATGTCCTTGAATACTCCCGCTAGTTGGTTGGCACAAGTTTTCAGAGCCTTACCAGGTACTTCAGCGAGTTGTTATGTCTCCCCTCTCGCTGTGAAACGGGAACAACTCTTTTTCCTTTATTAGGGAGAGGCTGTGGTATGTCAAGTTACCAGGTGTAGAGTAGTCTTTGGGGTACTGCAAGTCTGTGTCTTTATTGATGCTTTGCTGCATGCTTGATTGCTCAGTGGAGGGTGCCGATACTTTTTTGCTGGTGGGGGGGCGGGTCATTGCCTTGTTGCTTAAGGGAGGGTGCTTTGGGGTTCTAATGTTTAACTGTCATTCATTCTTTGGGGCACTCCTCTGTTTTTGTGGATGTTTGCGAAGAAAAAGAATTTCAGGATGCATATTCTATGCATTTCTCCAACATTAAATGTACCTTTGAACCTATTGAAAAAAAACCACCGTTTAACTGACTAACAAATTATGTATTTAAATGAAATACAGAATAAGAACACTAACAATACACTATTGTACTATAAAATTATAGTTCATAATAGTTATTGACATAACAGTTCATCCAGTATACATTGCCGTGTTCTTTTGATTGGCTGTAAATGAACAATATCAGCGTAGACACAGTGCAAATAAAGGACTACCTTCATACAATTAATTCCAACATTTGCATTCTTCAAATCTTCATTTTCACTGCAACATTCGAGATCATTGTTGATACCTTCAAATTCCTAACTTGAAGTAGTGAAATGTTTCATTTTCATTCTGGCCATTTTTGGCATCTCCAAGCTTGAATGCTTGAAACCGCAGTAGGTAAAAGAGTTCAAAATTGCCTTACTGCTCATTTCTAACCAACTATCAGTGACAAAAAAAAAAAAGTGCTTTTTGAACACAAACACACACAACTAAAACTATTTAAAAACTACTTGCTCCAAGTATGGTGCAGTGTTAACGTCCACACGACTGACACTGGTTAGAAGTTTCAGCAAGTCTCCTGTGTCAATTTAGTGGCATAGTGCTCCAAATAAAAAAAAGTAATCCTGGCTATTTTCTCAATTAGTTTTTGTTCTTTAAGAGATGTCCCAAATAAGTGCTGGCCATGATTATCTGCAATGCACGGTAGTTTGGTTTAGTGAAAAACTAAAACCAAAACTTGCTTTTGGCACATCATATCTGTAGTGTGTACTTTTCAACATACCAAGAAGCGTCCAGTGACAGCAGCTCGATTCCCTGCTGTAACATGGGCTTAAAACGTAATGTCAGAGGAAATGGAACCTTTGCTAAAAAGAAAAATAAATAGTGTTAGTAAAATAATTTTAACTTCAATTTGCTAAACATATATTTGATATTTGGACTACCTGTACAGCACTAAACAGGATGGTAATACATCAGAGAAAAGTGAGAGAAAATGCAAGTAAATTTGGATAGAGGTGATGGGATGAGTAGCATTTAGTACACAAGTGAAGCAGGTAGTGTTTTTTTAAAAAAATGGCAATATGTTAGAAAAAGTTTTAAAAATATGAAATTCAGAGTTGTTGTAACTGTGTATTTAAAGAAGAACTGAGGAAGATGGTGATTAAAATAATTTGACTTTGAATAGGAAATGAAGTTGAATTAATTGAAGACGATGCTGGAATAAATAACGGAATGGTACCAAGAGAATAAAAATTATAGCTTTGGTTTTCTGAACCTCACTTTGAGAGTACAAATGCTCATTTAAGATGAGAACAATTGTTTCGCTCGCACTTTGTCCAGGGCATTACTCACTTGTGACAAAACCGGAGAATGTCCAGTTGATCCAGCCGCCGATGAGAATCATCGGAAGTACATTTGTAACATTGCCTTTCATCATGTCCATCACCATTGTGGGGTCTGAAACATTAAGTTGGGAAAATTATTAGGTTTAATTTCAACATTTTTATCAGCAATACAGGGAAATGCACAAAGAAAATCCCTATCATATTTGTTAGGCAGGCTATGTCTTTAAAACTTTAAAAATCACAAGATGTTTGCTGTTTACTGAGTGTATCTTTCAAAATAAGATTAAAAATAAAGTGGAAGCAAGATGCAAAAATTCTTGGGTGAGAAAATAATGGCAATTACTTGACCTGGCAATACAAGTCTACTAAATTAATTGATACACAAATTTTATATTTTCACTCAACCTCTGCAATTTTCTTGAATGGAACAGATAAAATAAACAAATAAATGAAAGCAAATCTTGGGCATGACACTTCATCTTTCACCAACCAATTCAAGTCCACACATCAGTGGCCACTTTATTAGGCAAACCTGCTCATTAATGCAAACATCCAATCAGCCAATCCTGTGACAGCAACACAATGCATAAAAACATGCAGATATGATCGAGGGGTTCAATTGCTGTCCAGACCAAACATCAGATGGGGAAGAAATATGATCCCAGTGACTTCGACTGTGGAATGATTGTTGGTTTGAGTATCTCAGAAGCTACTGATCTCCTGGGATTTTCACGAACAACCGTCGCTGCAGCATACAGGGAATGGTGCAAAAAACAAAACAAAAAAGTCATCCAGTGAGCGGCAATTCTATGGGCAAATTCTCTATGTTAACGAGCGAGGTCAGAGGACAATGGTCAGACTGGTTCAAGCTGACAGTAACTCGAATAACCAACACTGGTGTGCAGAAGAACATCTCTGAATGCACAACACTTTAAACTTTGAAGTGGATAGGCTCCAGCAGGAGAGGACACCCTGGTTTCCACTCCTGTAAAGTGGCCATTGAGTGTATATATAATACCGTATGTTATGTCAAAGTACAGAATAACCTCTGAATGTTCTTGAAGTGGAGATTTTACAACCAACCATTTTGCATGCTAGACTCCACAAAATCAAAGGGGAGAACAGACAAAGAGAAATCAGTGGATGCTGTTGACATGGCCCTTTGACAAGGTGCCACACATAAGGCTGCTTAACAAGAGTCCATATTAAAGGAAAGATATTAGCAGGGACAGAAGACTGGCTGACTGCCAAGAGACAAAGAATGCAAAGAAAATGCCTTTTTTGGTTGGGTCTGCTTCTTTTCAAGTTATAGGTCAAAAATTTGGACTTCAGAATCAATGACTTTGTGGCTGTATGAAGATAGGTGGAGAGGCAGGTAGTGCTGAGGAAGCAGGGAATCTGCAGGACTGAGATCGGGAATATGGGCAAAGAAATGGCAGATGGAATATAGTGTTGAGAAGTGTATGGCCATGATTTTGGCAGGAGTAAAGGTGTAGTCTATTTTCAAAAAGAAGAGAAAATTCAAAAATCCGAGGTGCAAGGAGACTTGGGAGTGATTGTGCAGGATTCACTATAGGTTAGATTGTAAGTTGGGTTGGTGCTGAGGAAGGCAAATGCAATATTAGCATTCATTTTGAGAGGACAAGGATGTCATACTAAGGCTTTATAAATAATTGGTCAGACTGCACTGGGGGTATTGAGAGCAGTTTTGGATCCCTTATCTGAAAAAAAAAGCAGCAAGCATTATAGAGGGTCCAGAGAAGGTTCATGAGAGTGATCCTGGGATTGAAAGGATTAACAAATGAGGAGTGCTTGATGGCTCTGGGCTTGTATGAACAGGGATCTCACTGAAAACTATTGAATATTGAAATGCCAAGATAGAGTGGATGTGGAGAGGATGTTTCCTATAGTCCGGGAGTCCAGTGAGTGCAGGATAGATACATCCCAAAGAAGAAGAAATATTCTAAAGGCAGGATGATGCAAACATGGCTGACAAGAGAAGTCAAAGCCAACATACAAGCTAAAGAGAGGTCATATAATAGAGCAGAAAATAGTGTGAAGTTAAAGGATTGGGAAGCTTTTACAAACCAACAAAAGGCAATTAAAAAAGTCATGAAGGAAAAGGTGGAATACAATGTGGAAAGGATGTTACCGATGGTGGGAGAGTCCAAGACTAGAGGATCCTTCAGAATAGGGGATGTCCATTTAGAATGGAGCTGAGGCAGCTGTGGAGGCCAAGTCAAATTCTAGGCAGCTTCTAGAGGAGGTTACATGGTCAGCACAACATTGTGGGCCAAAGGGCCTGTAATGTGCTGTAGATTTTCTATGTTCTTTTGGGGCTGAGGGGTGGGGGGGGGGGGAATGGACCAGCCATGACAAAATGGGAGAGCAGTCCAGATAGCCTAATTCTGTTCCTATATCTTATGGTTTAGAACCAAAGGGCACAGCCTCAGAACAGAGGGATATCCATTTCAATTAGAGATGTGGAATTTCTTTAGCCAGAGAATAGTAAATGTGTGGAATGCATTGTCACAGATAGCTGTGGAAGCTAAGTAATTGAGCACATTTAAAGTGGAGGTTGATAGATTCCTGATTAGTTGGGGTTTCAAAGTTATGGGGAGAAGGCAGGAGAATGGGATTTAGGGGTATAATAAAACAGATATGATGGAATGCTGGAACACACCTGATAGGCTGCATGGCCTTATTCTGCTCCCATGTCTTATGGTCTAAATAAGACATTCCATATCTACTGCATAGATTAAAAATTAAAAGAATCGATTACCAGTCATAGGAGAGGGCGGAACAACTTTTCTTTTGGTCTTCTTGAAAAATCCATCATCAGGGTTGTTGAAATAATACTTCCGTGTTAGGAAAGACTAGACAGTTAAAACAGGAACATATTCAAAATTATAAGAAATTAAACATTTTGCAATCCCATTATAAGAGGGGAAAAGTAGTATGCACATTGTTGGTTGGAAATGAGGCAGTATCTGAATGGAAACCTCGCAATACAGGTTAAGTGCATGTAAGTTGCAAAATTCCCATTACCTATGCCCCAACTTCCTATGCATTTTGTGGGTGTAGCGATATGGCAGATCATGGAGTATGGCACATCCTAGCCACACCAAGTTTTAAATTACTTTGAATGGCCCGCAGGAGTTTGACACAACTAAGTATGCAGAATAAAAAGAATTATTTAAGTAATCCAAACCACATTGACTTACACCCATATTATCTGACCATTAACATTCTGGCACTGACAAGAGTTATTTCAGGTGTGTTTATGGAAAGGAAGATTTACCTGTTTTGGAATATATCTGCCATTTTCTCTCAGAATTCTACTTCTGATTAGAATTTGACTGCAAAAGAAAAGGTATCAATTATACTTTAACAAATTCTGAAATAATTGGAACATAAATAGAAATTACAGATGATGGTTAACACTTTCAAGTGGTTTGATAGCCTCTATCCACACAATTGTTGGATGTACTTCACATTACTGGAATACTTCAGTTACTCACCAACTTGAAATACAAAGAAAAACTAACATTAACAAAACCACTGATGCACTAGATGGGAAAAGGTTCAGAGTACACATTAGAAAACAATAGTATGCAAAAAAAAAATTGTGATTATTTATAGACAGACACACAGGCACCTGGCCTACTAAGAAGCAGGCTTGTCATATGCATGTGGCACCATCAGTTGTACTGCCCATTAACCTTTATTAAACTGCATTTCTGATATTTTTATTTACCATTTACTTCCATCTAGTGGTTTCTTTGTACTTTGATTTCTTTTGCAGTCCATCAAACATTATAGCTATTGAAAAAAAAAACAATGCTTACATTTATGAGATAAATAATTTCTCTTTGACTGTTAGCTTTATTTTTGTTCTGTTTTGAATCTCCCAAGAAGCATTATTTTAATTCTCAATGCTAGCCTGAATTCCCAATGGGAGCATTTTCATTATTGAAAGTCTTGGCATGTGCTCAGAATAACAAAAGTTGTTTCCATCCATTACTTAATTACTGGAATATTTTTTTAATGAAACACAACAGTACTTTACTCAGAGCTTATTTAAAACTTTGACTAAATAATGAGTGTTTTTTAAAAAAGCACACGGTGAGCACCAAATAAACTAAAATACACTGAAAAAGCAGCACAAATGAAATGCTGCCTCATCTAGGAATACAGTTTGCGTCGCAATGTGATGGGAAAAAAAATAGAGTAAAAGCACAGCTCCAATGGAAAGTACCATGAAAAGATGGAAGAGGGGTCCAGGAAATCTTTTCTGAATGCTGAGAGGAGGAAGTAGTGCCTGGTGGTGGAACAGGCTGTAGCAAAATCATGGGTGATTCACTGGATGTGGAGATTAGTGGGGTGTGGCCACGACAAAGGAAACTCCATGCAATTGGGATGTGAGGGGATGAAAATGGAAGTGTGGGAAACAGTAGATACAGTTGCAAGTCGTGAGGGAGAGCTATGGTAAGAAACAATGAAGATATTTTAAATGCCTCTGGTTTGCAAATTAGATCATAGCAGACATCCCACCTCTCCCAGAACTTCCGGGAGTCTCCCGCATATTAATAGTGGCTCCCTGATGCCCGCAAATTATATACAATATTACGGAAATAAATTTTTTTGAGAGCGAGCGAGAGAAAAGCACGAGAGAGTGCGAGAGCAACGAGACAGAGCGCGCGAGAGAGAGCCAGAGAGAAAGCAAGCGAGAGCAAAGGCAAGCGAGAGAGGGACAGCGCGCGAGCGAGAGCGCTTGAGAGCACGCGAGCGATGAGACAGAGAGAGAGAGCGTGAGCGAGAGCGCGCCATTGCAGAGTGTTCCAAAAAAAATATAAAACGTACATCACCCCAGACCACACTAAAGGGTACCCCTGCCTAATAGGGGTCAAAATAATGACAGTGTTGCTCACCGCACTGTTTGCAACAGTGACTTTTCTATTGCCCATGGTGGGTTAAGACTGTAAAAGACATGTTGAAGTGAGTTTAACAGGTGTCATTCATTCATTAGCATAGCTAACGTTATTTAAACTAGCTGGCTAGCTGCTAAGGAGCTACTCTATTGCAGACATCCCACCTCTCCCGGAAGTTTCCCACAAATTGATGGTGCTACCTCCCTGAAATGAGTTTTTGCAGGGTGGGATGTCTGTCATAGTGATAAAAAAAACTGGAAAAATGTAATGATGTCCTTGCAGGATATTGAGGTGCTAGCTGTGGGTTTCTAATGTGCACTGGTACCTAACCTACCCACTGAGACGCAGGTAGGGATGTCAGAAGAGGAAAGAGTCACTTATTAGACCATGCCAATATGAGAGCAGGATGGAAAGGCAACTGAAAGTTTCAATTTCTGCGTGCACAGGAAACAGCATCAACACACTCATCAATGTGGTAAGAAAGGAACGAGCCAAGAATGACCATAACAAGGACTGATCCTTATGTCCAACAAAAAGACAGGCATAACCTGGGGTCACACAAGTGTTAGGAGGTTTCCACTGACTTTAAATAAATGGAGTTTAAAAAATAGTTGAGGTGGGGAGACTACTGCCCATAATGGTAATGGGAGTGAACTAGTCAGGATTTTGTTTGAGGGAGTAATAAGTCATTTTTAGCCACTCTGGTAAGGGACAGAAATATGGAGGAAGTAGACATCTACTATGAAGATTAATCACTCAGGACAGGAAACTGTCAAAGTAGCAGAGGGCATCAAATGTCATAGATGCAAATAGGAAGGGGCATCAAAAAAGAAACAATAAAAATAGAAAGTTTCTCTGGGGCAAGAGCAGGTTGAAATGATGGATCTATCAGTATATTACTGCATGGCTATATCAAAAAAGTAAAGAGGATTCATGGTACCTGTAAAATGGAAGGATTGGACCCCTAGTTTCTGTCTCCACCAAAAGACTTTCAACAGATATTGACTGCCCTTCCTCCAATCCTCCATCCTAGAAGGACTTCTTTTTAAAACCAAGATTCTGTCATTTCTGCTCTAATAAAGAGACCTTTCATAAAGGTTCTCAATTCAATTTGCAAATATATACATGTTTCCAGACTCTTGTTGCTTTAATATTCAAACTCACTCTCAGTCTCACATGTCTTTGGCTTTCTCCATTGCCTCAATGATGCTAATGCAAGTTCAAAGAACATCGTCTCATCTTTCACCTCCTTGGGACGTAATAATAAATATACCAATCCCTGCAAGTCCCTTCTTCCTGCAGTGCTCGAGATACAAAACATTTTCTTTTCACCTTCCATCTGCCAGGTTTTACAGTAACTTACCACAATAACTTTGGTCTGCACAACATCATGCTTTCTCCACTCCTCCTGCAACTTCAAACATGCTCGTTTTCTCCTTTCTAAAGGAGGGCCCTTGACCTGAAATATCAATTTTGCTTCTGTCTTTGAAGAAACAATCTGATTTGCTAAATGCTTCTAAGATTGTGTTTTAGAGTACAAGACATAGGAGCAGAATGAGGCGATTCAGCCCATCAGGTCTGTTCCGCCATTTCATCAGGGCTGATCCATTTCCCTCTCAACCTCACTCCCCTGCCTTCTCCCCATCAATTTTCATGCTCTGACTAATCAAGCACCTATCAACCTCTGCCTTAAACACTGAACTGACCTGGCCTCCACAGCTGCCTGTGGCAACCAATTCCACCCTCTGTCTAAAGAAATTCCTCCCCATCTGCATTCTAGATGGGCATCCCTGCATTCCAAAGCTGTGTTCTCTGGTCTTTTAGATTCTGCTACACAGGAAACATCTTCTCCACATCTACTCTATCGAAGCCTTTCAACATCCGATAGGTTTTAATGAGGTCCCCCCTCATTTGTCTGAATTCCAGTGAGTACAATGAGCCCAGAGTCAAACGCTCCTCACATGACAAGCCTTGCATTCCCAGAGTCATTCTTGTGAACCTCCTCTACACTTTCTCCAATGCCAGCACATCCTATCTAAGATAAATCTGCAGATGATACCATGATTGCGGGTGTAGTGGACAGGGAGGAATATCAGAGCTTGCAGACCAGCCAGAAAAGTAGGCTGAAAAATGGCAGATGGAATTTAATGCAGACAAGTGTGAGGTGTTGCATTTTGGTACAACCAACCACATATATCCAACACAGCGAATGGTAGGGCACTGAGGAGTGCTGTGGAACAAAGCGATCTGGGAATAGATCCATAATTCATTGGAAGTGGTGTCACAGTTAGACAGGGTCGTGAAGAAAGTTTTAGACACTTTCACCAATCAAAGTATTAAGTACAGGAGAAGGGACATTATGTTGAAGTTGTATAAGACATGGTGGATGAAAGCTTGATTTCAACGTTTAAGAGAAGTTTGGATAGGTGCACGGATGGTGGGGGTATGAAGGGTTCTGGCATCAGTGCAGGTTGATGGGTGGAGGGAGGTTAAATGGTTCGGCACAGATTAGATAGGACGAAGGGCGAATTGCTGTGCTGCGATTTTCTATGACTCTAACGCGCCCAAATCAGCTCACAATACTCCAAGTGAAGCCTCAACAGTGCCTTTCAAAGCCTCAGCATTACATCCTTGTTTTTACATTCCAGTCCTCTCAAAATGAATGCTAACATTGTATTTGCCTTCTTCACCACAGACCCAACCTGCAATTTCCTAAATCCCTTTGCATCTCATTATTTTCTCCATTTAGAAAATAGACGCTTTTATTCTTTCTACTAAAGTGCATGACCATACACTTTATTACTGTATTCCATCTGCCACTTTGCCCATTCTCCTAATGTGTCAAAGTCCTGCTCCTTCAACACTACATGCCTCTCCATTTATCTTCATATAGTCTGCAAATTTGGCCATCAATTCACTATCCAACTCACTGATATAAAACGTAAAATGCAGTCCCAATAACGATCCCTGTGGAATATCACCAGTCACTGGCAGCCAATCAGAAAAGACTCCCTTTATTCACATTCATTGCTTCCTTTCAATCAATCAATGCTCTATCCATGTGAATATCTTTTCTATAATACCACGGGCCCTTATCTTTGAATAGATTCTTCTTGGGCTTCCAGCCAGGTACATGTGGGTTTCCATCGTGCCGATATAGCTGCACTGCATTCACAGGGAATCCTGTAAACGCCAGCGGTCCCAAGTCCCTCCTCGTTGTTAGGTTTCCTGCTTTTTCTAGTGGAAACCCACATCAAGGAGCATAGGAGGCGTACTCATTTGGGCTACCCGGAGAAATCTGTAGTAGCAGAACATTGTATTCGCAATGGCCATAGGAATGACTTCCAACAGCACAGAACTACTGTGCCGCGCCAATAGCTTTTGGGACCACATGGTGAAGGAAACCATTGGAATAAAACTAGAGAAGAACAATTTTAACAAAGATGAAAGTCTCGCCCTAGGAACGGGAATTTGACTGTAAACAAGGTGGGACAGTGGAAACCTGATTGGTTGTGTACTAACCAATCAGGAGGGACGTGCGATGGTGGTATATATACCACCAGATTAGACATGCATACGAGGCATCAGCCCTGATGAAGATGGCAGAGTTTGTCATCAAAACATCAGTTATAATTGATACCTATACCTGACTGGAAGCCCAAGAAGAGTTTACTCCTCATATACTCCAGGAAAGCACTAGATCTTTTTTCAGCACTTACCGTGCTAAGCAGCCTCATGTGTGCACCTTGTCAAAGGCCTTCTGAAAATCCAAGTACACAACATCCACTGACGTTGTCTATCCTGTTTGTCATTTTCTCAAAGAATTCCAACAGATTTATGAGGGAAGATTTTCCCTTGAGGAAACCATGCTGATCTTGGTCTATTTTATCATGTGCCCCCAAGAACTCTGAAACCTCATCCTTAACAATAAACTCCAACACCATCCTAACCACTGAGGTCAGGCCAACTGGCCTATAATTTTCTTCCTTCTGCCTCCCTCCCTCCTTGACGAGTGGAGTGACATTTGCAATTTTCCAGTCCTCCAGAACCAATTGATTCTTGAAAGATCATTACTAATGCCTCTACAGTCTCTTCATCTATCTTTTTCAGAACCCTGGGGTGTAGTGCATCTGGTCCAGGTGACGTATCTACCTTCAGACCTTTCAGCTTCCCAAGCGCCTTCTCCCTAGTAATACCAACTGCACTCACTTCTGGCACTCTCGAACTTCCGGCATATTCCTGGCATCTTCCACAGCGAAGACCAATGCAAAATACGCATTTAGTCCATCCGCCATTTCCTTGTTCCCATTACTACCTCTTCAGCATAATTTTCCAATGGTCCGCTATCTACTCTCACCTCCCTTTTACTCTTTACATATCTGGAAAATAAAACACTGGGTATCCTCTAATATTATTGGCTAGTTTACCTTGTGATCTAGTTCTAGACAACATCAGAGCAGAAGCAAATACTTTGGGCCCCACCACAACCACTCTGACCATTTAGCATCCTAATGCTTTCGCTGCTTTGGTGATTCAGGTTCTGAGACCGATACTAATTCAATGTTGTGAAAATCCCTGCCTCCACTCAAGAGATAGGAAACTGTTCCAAGGATCTGCTACATAACATACCTCCTACCCCTTACCTTAAACTCAAGCTCTTGAACTTTGACGACTCTGCTATTGCAACTCACCCTATTAGCAGCACTCAATTTTGCATAGCTTAAATTAAGACACTTTCTGCCCTGGACCAATCCCCCGCTGGTCCAAGGAAAGCACACAGTCCTATCCAATTACTTTCCACAATATGAAAAACTCTATTTTACATTGGACAAGTAATATAAAAACTTAAAGACTGCTGAGAGGTCACGCGAAGTGGTAGATAGCCCTTCGTATATGTTTTGAGAATTAATGGTGGCCAATGACAGATAGTGATCGGAGATTAACAGCAGTGGGAAGAAGCCATGGCTGGTGATTCTCTAGCTGTTAACTCAACAGATAAGCATGATAAACCAAAGTTGCTGGTGAATGCAGCAGGCCAGGCAGCATCTCTAGGACGAGGTACAGTCGACGTTTCGGGCCGAGACCCTTCGTCAGGACTAACTGAAGGAAGAGCTAGTAAGAGATTTGAAAGGGGGAGGGGGAGATCCAAAATGATAGGAGAAGACAGGAGGGGGAGGGATGGAGCCAAGAGCTGGACAGGTGATTGGCAAAAGGGATATGAGAGGATCATGGGACAGGAGGCCTAGGGAGAAGGAAAAGGTGGGGGGGGGGGAACCTAGAAGATGGGCAAGGGGTATAGTCAGAGGGACAGAGGGAGAAAAAGGAGAGTGAGAGAAAGAATGTGTGTATATAAATAAATAACGGATGGGGTACGAGGGGGAGGTGGGGCATTAGCGGAAGTTAGAGAAGTCAACATGTGTTGCTTGAATTTCCAGCATCTGCAGAGTTCCTCGTGTTTGCGAGATAAACATGATGCGATTACAGCTTGGGTGTTAGAATTTGGAGATCAATTCTGATGCCCTCTGTAAGGGGTTTCTCTGGGTGATCCAGATTCCTCCAGCATTCTAAAAACATACCAGTGAGTAACAGACAATAGACAATAGGTGCAGGAGTTGGCCATTCAGCCCTTCGAGCCAATATCGCCATTCACTGTGATCATGGCTGATCATCCACAATCAGTATCCAGTTCCTGCCTTATCCCCACAACCTTGGATTCTGCTACCTTTAAGAGCTCTATCCATCTCTTTCTTGAAAGCATCCAGAGACTTGGCCTCCACAGCCTTCTGGGGCAGAGCATTCCATATATCCACCACTCTGTAGGTGAAAAAGTTTTTCCTCAACTCTGTTCTAAATGGCCTACCCCTTATTCTTAAACTGTGGCCTCTGGTTCTGGACTCACCCATCAGCGGGAACATGCTTCCTGTCTCCAGGGTGTCCAATCCCTTAATAATCTTATATGTTTCAATAAGATCCCCTCTCAGCCTTCTAAATTCCAGAGTATACAAGCCCAATCGCTCCAGTCTTTCAACATATGACATTCCTGCCATCCCAGGAATTAACCTTGTGAGCCTACGCTGCACTCTCTCAATAGCAAGAATGTCCTTCCTCAAATTTGGAGACCAAAACTGCACACAGTACTCCAGGTGTGGTCTCACCAGGGCCCTGTACAGTAGGTTAATTGGTCATGGTAAATTGTCCTGTGATTAGACTGGAGTCAACCATTAGGCTCTTGAACCAGAGGGGATAGCTTCATTCACCCCATCATTGAATTGTCCCCACAACCTATGGACTCACTTTCAAGGACTCTTCATCTCATGTTCTCAATATTTGTGGCTTATTTATTATTTTTTCTCTTTGTATTTGCAGTTTGATGCCTATTGCACATTGGCGTTTGTCCATCTTGTTGGGTGTGGTCTTTCATTGATTTTTTTGTATTTACTGTGGCCGGCTGGTGGTGTAGTGGCATTAGTGCTGGACTTCGGGGCAACAGGTCCCGAGTTCGAATCCAGCCGGCTCCCTTGCACGCTTTCCATCCATGCTGGATTGAGCGTCGAGCTAGCAACTCGACCTCGTAAACAAAAAAGATGCTAAAGAAACACCACATAACGAGCAATCAAGCTTGTCAGGATGGCGCCCCGATGACTCCACCAGGAGTTAAGGGCCTCTTCTTTCTTCTATTTACTGTGAATACGTGGAAGAAAGTGAATCTCAGGGTTACGTATGATGACATATATGTACTTTGATAATAAATTTATTTTGAATTTGAAATAGGTGATTTGCTAGGTGTGTGGCTTGTTGGGCTGGTAGGGCCTGTTCCACACTGTATCTAACTAAATTAAAAAACCCATCCAGCCGGGTGCCAATAGAGGAAAAAACCAGAGAATGGCACAGTTGACTTTGTGAAAGGCTATGGCAGCTCAGGAAGTACAAAGATAATGTTTTCACAGTGACACAGGATGCCACGAGTGACTTTTATAACTAGTTACAGAGTGACAGGGAAAAATTTTAAGGGGATGAATATTGAAGGCAGGTTTAAAGGTGAGGGAAACAATATTTGACAACATAAAATATACAACAGGAGCTAACATGGGGATCAGGAAATAAATTTGACAATTAGTAGTTCAGTGGGAGAGGGGAAGGGCTAAGAGCAAGCCTCATGGATAACCTAAATTAATGGATTTATTAAGAAGCTATGAGACTAACTTCCAAAAGTTAATACCTATCATTCTTATTCAAGTTAAGTCTTCAACGTGTCTTGCCAGTTTCAAGGATTGATTGAAGTATGTACACCCAGATTCTTGTGTCTTACATACAATTTGGAAACTGCCATTTTAGTAAACATTGTTTCTTTCTAAGTGCTTCACTTCAGCAGTTTTCTATATTTACTGTTTTCTGCCACTTCAGGCAGCCTCTTATTTGTTCTTCTAATTGTCTCCCATATTTCCAAGGCCTGCAATTACCCGGATAATCTGCCTGCAGAACACGTCAACTCAATGTCCCTTATTCACTTTGTTAAACCAGGTTACAAAAACCTCACAATGGCACAGTTAGCTTCAACCTGATTCTTACTAATTACAGGTCAAACACAAAAAGAAAATTGCACCTGAAACAACAGATTTAGCGAAGTCTGCAGATTTAGTGGGTAAATCTGCTGACAACTCAAAACATCAGCATCACTGTTGTAGGCTACCAAGTGATATTAGGGTCAAAAAGTTATATTTTGCACAATTTGAAAGTATGTTGACGAAAAGTAACGTACACTAAAGACGTGGCTCATTCTTGACAATGAGAGTTCCTCTCAATGCTCGCAAATATGATGAATTTTAAAAACTACCCACACTTCATTAATTAAAGAACACAAATTCTACAAAATTGCCTGAAATTATAATAACAGAAAAAAATGCTACAGCCATAATCTTGAAGCGAATAGTTATCCAAAGCAAACCCAACTTGCTTTCAAAGACCACAGACGTTGCGGGAATAATCTCTACCCTTCTGTTGAGTATTGAGTGTGCACAGAATTCTTCCTTTAAATCGTTCCAATTTTCCAGGAACCTCAACTAGCTGCTGACCAGTACCTCCATGAAAGACCAATGAACAATTTTTCTTCTACTTCAGCCCTTCAAATACGCGGCATCGTTGTATGTTCATTGGGCAGATTACCAACAAAGAGTAGTCAGCAAGAATTGATTAGAAATTTCAGACGCTGTAACGGTTTTGAAAGGCAACAAGAACATTAACTATACACTAAAATCACCAATGTTTAACAGCCTTGGGGAAAAAGATGGTCGCCATGGAGATAAAGGACATTACTGAATGAGCGGTTTTCTGTACCTGTCGGAAACTTGCTCTTCCGTGAGCTTCTTGTCGCTCTGTAGTAGGATGGAAATGTAATGCCTGATTAAACCAACAAAAAAAGTGATGAAAACGATGGGCAAAACCACCCAGAGCCTGATATTGGAGTCCAGTAACAACTCCGGCTCCGCCATCTTTTGCAGGAAATGACGTTTCAAATCGCCCCGCCCTATTTATTGACAACATAATGTGTGTGACGTTATTACGTCCGGATACGTAACCGGTCCTCCAAGTCGCAGCCACTCTCCCCTTATTAGGTTCGCGTGTCAATATAAATTTATATCGAGGGAGAAAGTGCTGTTAGCGGTCATGCAAAAATAATATTAGGATTATCACGGGGTCTGTCTGTCAGTTTTAAAGGCTGCTTTAACGCTTTGAAACTTTTAAATCAGTGTATCTAGGGTGAAGATAACTATGCACCCGAATTTAGGTCTCCTTTACCCTGAGGAAAAGACTTATGATCCTGATGTGTGCCACTCATTAATTTTAAACATTTCTATAACTTTGTCCTTCATTCTCCTGCGTTTTAAAAAATGAAGACCCAGCCCGGCCAACCTCTTCTTTTAATTCAGGTCCTGTAGTCAAGGCAATTTTTCTGCATTCCTTCCACTGTAACCAGATCTGTCCTGTAACTGGGTGACCAAAACCTTTGAAGTGCGGCCTCATTACTCTGATAGTAATACTCTGCATGGTATTTTGTAGTTTCTCCCTGTATTTTAGTTTGCTCGCTTTTTTGCTTTATGTTTTATAATCACAGAATGCTGGGTCTTCAAGCAGAATGGTGGGTTGTCTGAACCACTCTCTGCAGAGTCCTGTGATTAAGGGAGGTACAGTTCCCATACCAGGCAATGATATAGCCAGTCAGGATGCTCTCAATTGTACTCCTGTAGAATGTTCTTAGGATTTGGGGCACATACCAAACTTTCTCAACTGTCTGAGGTGAAAGAGGCGCTGTTGTGCCTTTTTCACCACACAGCTGGTGTGTCCAGACCACGTGAGGTCCTTAGTGATGTGGATGCCAAGGAACTTAAAGCTGTTTACCCTCTCAACCCCAGATCCATTGATGTCAATAGGGGTTAGCTATCTCTATTCCTCCTGTGATCCACAACCAGCTTCTTTGTTTTTGTGACATTGAGGGAGAATCTGTTTTCTTGACACCACTCTGTCAGAGAGATGAAATCTTCCCTGTAGGCCACCTCGTTATTGTTTGAGATGAGGCTTATGGAATCTATGGAAGATAAGATCTATGGAAGGAAATAGATATTTGACATTTTGGGCCAAAACCCTTCATCAGGATATGCCCAGAGAATGTGTTCTACCAGTTAGTGAAATCATAGTGCATCAAATCTTCCCTGTTGCTCCCTTGCTATCTCCCATAACCCATGGTTTCTTTGTAACTCAAATCTATCGAATGACATTGAGTGCATAGCTCTCTGAGGTGCAGAATTCCAGTGATCCATCACTGTCTAGAGAAAGTAAATTCCTCAACTGCCTGAATTGAGTGATTCCATGTTATAAAACAAACAATGATGTCTCCTCTTCTCCCCCTCCCCCAAAGTTCGAAATAACCCCCACTAAGGGAAATCCCCTCTTAGTAACCACCTGGTCAAAGCTCTGTGAGAACCTTGCCTCTTATGTATGTCAAAGTGACAATAAATTCACTTTGAAAAGTACATGTATATCACCATATACTACCCTGTGATTCTCTTTCTTGTGGACATGCACAGGAGATTAGTGTGCAAACTTAAAGCACACGGTATTGGGGGTAAGGTATTGATGTGGATAGAGAATTGGTAGGCAGACAGGAAGCAAAGAGTGGGAATAAACGGGACCTTTTCAGAATGGCAGGCAGTGACTAGTGGGGTACCGCAAGGCTCAGTGCTGGGACCCCAGTTGTTTACAATATATATTAATGACTTAGACGAGGGAATTAAATGCAGCATCTCCAAGTTTGCGGATGACACGAGGCTGGGCGGCAATGTTAGCTGTGAGGAGGATGTTAAGAGGATGCAGGGTGACTTGGATAGGTTAGGTGAGTGGGCAAATTCATGGCAGATGCAATTTAATGTGGATAAATGTGAAGTTATCCACTTTGGTGGCAAAAACAGGAAAACAGATTATTATCTGAATGGTGGCCGATTAGGAAAAGGGAAGGTGCAACGAGACCTGGGTGTCATTATGCACCAGTCATTGAAAGTGGGCATGCAGGTACAGCAGGCGGTGAAAAAGGCGAATGGTATGCTGGCATTTATAGCAAGAGGATTCGATTACAGGAGCAGGGAGGTACTACTGCAGCTGTACAAGGCCTTGGTGAGACCACACTTGGAGTATTGTGTGCAGTTTTGATCCCCTAATCTGAGGAAAGACATTCTTGCCATAGAGGGAGTACAAAGAAGGTTCACCAGATTGATTCCTGGGATGGCAGGACTTTCATATGAAGAAAGACTGGATGAACTGAGCTTGTACTCTCTGGAATTTGGAAGATTGAGGGAGGATCTTATTGAAACATATAAAATCCTAAAGGGATTGGACAGGCTAGATGCAGGAAGATTGTTCCCGATGTTGGGGAAGTCCAGAACGAGGGGTCACGGTTTGAGGATAAAGGGGAAACCTTTTAGGACCGAGATTAGGAAAAACTTCTTCACACAGAGAGTGGTGAATCTGTGGAATTCTCTGCCACGGGAAACAGTTGGGGTCAGTTCATTGGCTATATTTAAGAGGGAGTTAGATATGGCGCTTGTGGCTAAAGGGATCAGGGGGTATGGAGGGAAGGCTGGTACAGGGTTTTGAGTTGGATGATCAGACATGATCATACTGAATGGCGGTGCAGGCTCGAAGGGCCGAAGGGCCTACTCCTGCACCTATTTTCTATGTTTCTATGTTTTAAATAATAATTACATCACGATCACGCACAACGACGCCAACATTCGCGCGGGGCGGGGCGCGCCCTGCCCAGGAGACGCATGCGCACTGACGTGTCTTCGCGCAGAATAATTACATCACGCACAACGACGCCAGCATTCGCGCGGCGCTGAGCGGGGAGGGGCGTGGCCTTTCCAGGAGACGCATGCGCGCTGACGTGACCGAAGTGGCGGGCTGAACAATTTTGGTGCTTTTGCCGGCTGCCGCTTAGAGTGCGGGGATCAGGCCCGACTAGCGCCATGGTGACCAAGAGAAGGCTCTCTAAGTCAGTCGATGATGACGAAGTGGTAAATTCCAAACAGCTATCAAGTAAGTGAACCGATATATTTATTATTTTAAGTGTTTATTATTGTGCTTGCTGAAACTGCTGTCTAGAGGGCTTCACAGTAGCTATCTCCAACAACCTACATTCGTCTGAGGTGTTTATTTGGCTCTGAGGGAAGATTCTCGTCCTTTCCGAAGATAAAGTGACAGAGGAGTGATACCAATATCTCTCTGAATCAAGTTATTCATTCCCACTGTTACTAGTCTTGAATCAATTAACGAAACTCCGGACAATTTAAATCACAGTTCCTTGGCAATCTACGAAATGGTGTAGTTGCATAACTTGAATTGCATGTTGAATTCTGTTTTTTGAGACCAGTAACTATATAAATTAAATTTACATCACTGAATAATTAGCTAGCAATATAAAACAGGTAATGCTTAATAGATGTTTGAATGAATAATTACCTATATTACTTGTGGGTAATCTTGATCCAGGTCCTAATGATGTGAACGTTGCAGGTTGTGTCTTTCAGATGAGGTGTTAAAGTATCCTATCACATTATTACAAAGAAGTAGGTGTGTGAGTGTTTAAGCCATGTTGCTATTTATGTAAGCTTTTTTGGGCTCAGTTTGCAGCTACGTTTCATTAGACATTTCAAAGTAAATACTAGACTTTTGTCAAAAATGTGAAATACAGGTCAACCTTCACTAATCCGACTACCTGTAATCTGGTTCCTTCTATAATCCACGCTGATTATGCTTAATATGATCCTTCTGTCATTTGGCATTTTCACTAATTCGGCACTCCTCAGGTCCCAATGGTGCCGGATTAGTGAAGATGGACCTGTATTAGAATGGTAAAATGTTATTAAAGTCATGCTGTAAGACTTAACAGTGTCCATGAAATATTGGACAGAGACAAACATAAAAGTTGCTGGTGAACACAGCAGGCCAGGCAGCATCTCTAGGAGGAGGTACAGTCGATGTTTCGGGCCGAGACCCTTCGTCAGGACTAACTGAAGCAAGAGTTAGTAAGAGATTTGAAAGTGGGAGGGGGAGGGGGAGATCCAAAATGATAGGAGAAGACAGGAGGGGGAGGGATGGAGCCAAGAGCTGGACAGTTGATTTGCAAAAGGGCCTCCTCTACTGTCAAGATGAAGCCACACACAGGTTGGAGGAACAACACCTTATATTCCGTCTGGGTAGCCTCCAACCTGATGGCATGAACATCGACTTCTCTAACTTCCGCTAATGCCCCACCTCCCCCTCATACCCCACCCGTTATTTATTTATATACACTCACACGTTCTTTCTCTCACTCTCCTTTTTGTCCCTCTGACTATACCCCTTGCCCATCCTCTGGGTTCCCCCCCCCACCTTTCCTTCTCCCTGGGCCTCCTATCCCATGATCCTCTCACATCCCTTTTGCCAATCACCTGTCCAGCTCGTGGCTCCATCCCTCCCCCTCCTGTCTTCTCCTATCATTTTGGATCTCCCCCTCCCCCTCCCACTTTCAAATCTCTTACTAGCTCTTCCTTCAGTTAGTCCTGACGAAGGGTCTCGGCCTGAAACGTCAACTGTACCTCTTCCTAGAGATGCTGCCTGGTCTGCTGCGTTCACCAGCAACTTTTATGTGTGTTGCTTGAAATTCCAGCATCTGCAGATTTCCTCGTGGTTGCGTTTTTAAATATTGGACAGATCTGTTTTTATAAAAAGCACTTTCTATGTAAATTTAATGTCATTAACTGATGTACTGTATAGGAGATATTGTATAGTTTAAATAATGTAACTATCTTAAAGACTGATAGACCTCTGATCACAGGTAAATCAAAACAATTGTGACTTCAGTACAGTGACTTCCAAACTTCATTTGTTGATGGAAATACTGTTGGTGCGCTTGACTGCTTGGAATACAAGATAACAAAGTAGAGTCTATTTTATCCTTTATCGTTATGTATAATCTCTGTAATGTTAATCTTTCCATCAAGCAGAATCCTGTTGCAGTTATAATTGATAATATTGTCACATGCACCATAATACAGTAAAAAGCTATTTTGCATGCCATCCATATGGATCATCTGAGAACACAAGCATATTGAGCTGATACAAAGAGAAAACCAGTAACACATTTCAGTATCTGGCATTACGGTTATAGAAGTGGAGTACAGGTAGACAAATAAGGTAAAAAGTCATTATGGGGTAGATTGTGAGATCGAGAGTTTATCTTTAATGTACAGGTGGCTTATCCTGGAGTTATATAATAGCAGGGTGCGAGCTGTTCTTGAGCATGTTTTCAAACTTTAATATTTTCTTCCCAGGGAAGAGGGGGGGGTGGGTGAAAAAAGAGAATGACCAAGGTGGAAGAGGTTTTTGATTACATTGTCTGCACTTCTTGCTGCCTCAGGAAAGCAGCCAGGGTCATTGGAGGAGTAGGCTAGATTTCATGATGGACTGAACTGTGTCCACAGCTCCCTGCAATTTCTTGCAGTGTCGGGCAGAACAGCTGGCATGTCACCTGCATACAGTGATTTCTATGGCACATGTATAAAAATGGATGCGGTTCAAAGGAACGTGGAATTTCTGCGGAAGTTGAGGCCCTTGTGTGCTTTCTCGCCCAGAGTGTCTACATCGTTGAACTAGAATAAGCTATCAGTGGTGATTAGATTTTGTTTTGCTGATATTGGGGGAACATTTGCTGTCTTGTCATCAAGCCACTAGGTACTTTGTCTATCCTGTCATTATTTGAGACCTGGCTCACGATGCTGGTATTATCTGCAAACTTGTAGAGGGAGTTGTACAGCAGAATCTAGCCACACGGTCATTGTATTATGATTGTATTGAGAGGAAAGTCAGGAACTGAGAAAGCAGTCTTGAGGGGCATGTAATGTCCAAAGGTGTAGGAAACTGAGATGTTTGGACTGTGTGATAACTAAATTCAAGGTGAGTTCACCCTTTCTTCCATCAATGGGCGTGTTTATTCCATCAGGGAAGAGGTATGGGAGCCTGAAGGCACGCACGTAATGTTTTAGGAACAGCTTCTACCTCTCCACTAAAAGGTTTCTGAGTGGTTCCTGAACCCATGAACAGTACGCCACTATTTTCCTCTCTTTTCACACCACTTATTTATTTACTTTTTAAAATATTTTTATCACAACTTATTGTTTTATTATGTATTGCACTGTACTGCTGCATAACAACAAATTTCACAACCTATGTTAGTGATAATAACAAAACAACAGGAATTCTGCAGATGCTGGAAATTCAAGCAACACACATCAAAGTTGCTGGTGAACGCAGCAGGCCAGGCAGCATCTGTAGGAAGAGGTACAGTCGACATTTCAGGCCGAGACCCTTTGTCAGGACTAACTGAAGGAAGAGTGAGTAAGAGATTTGAAAGTTGGAGGGGGAGGGGGAGATCCAAAATGGTAGGAGAAGACAGGAGGGGGAGGGATAGAGCCCAGAGCTGGACAGTGATAGGCAAAAGGGGATACGAGAGGATCATGGGACAGGAGGTCCGGGAAGAAAGACAAGGGGGGGGGGACCCAGAGGATGGGCAAGAGGTATATTCAGAGGGACAGAGGGAGAAAAAGGAGAGTGAGAGAAAGAATGTGTGCATAAAAATAAGTAACAGATGGGGTACAAGGGGGAGGTGGGGCCTTAGCGGAAGTTAGAGAAGTCGATGTTCATGCCATCAGGTTGGAGGCTACCCAGACGGAATATAAGGTGTTGTTCCTCCAACCTGAGTGTGGCTTCATCTTTACAGTAGAGGAGGTCGTGGATAGACATGTCAGAATGGGAATGGGATGTGGAATTAAAATGTGTGGCCACTGGGAGATCCTGCTTTCTCTGGCGGACAGAGCGTAGATGTTCAGCAAAGCGGTCTCCCAGTCTACGTCAGGTCTCGCCAATATATAAAAGGCTACATTGGGAGCACCGGATGCAGTATATCATCCCAGCCAACACACAGGTGAAGTGTCGCCTCACCTGGAAGGACTGTTTGGGGCTCTGAATGGTGGTAAGGGAGGAAGTGTAAGGGCATATGTAGCACTTGTTCTGCTTACAGGGATAAGTGCCAGGAGGGAGAGCAGTGGGGAGGGATGGGAGGGACGAATGGACAAGGGAGTCGCGTAGGGAGCGATCCCTGTGGAATGCAGAGAGAGGGGGGGAGGGAAAGATGTGCTTAGTGGTGGGATCCCGTTGGAGGTGGCGGAAGTTACGGAGAATAATATGTTGGACCTGGAGGCTGGTGGGATGGTAGGTGAGGACCGGGGAACCCTATTCCCAGTGGGGTGGCGGGAGGATGGAGTGAGAGCAGATGTACATGAAATGGGGGAGATGCGTTTAAGAGCAGAGTTGATAGTGTAGGAAGGGAAGCCCCTTTCTTTAAAAAAGGAAGACGTCTCCCTCGTCCTAGAATGAAAAGCCTCATCCTGAGAGCAGATGCGGCGGAGACAGAGGAATAGCAAGAAGGGGATGGCGTTTTTGCAAGAGACATGGTGAGAAGAGGAATAGTCCAGATAGCTGTGAGAGTCAGTAGGCTTATAGTGGACATCACTGGATAAGCTATCTCCAGAGACAGAGACAGAAAGATCTCGAAAGGGGAGGGAGGTGTTGGAAATGGACCAGGTAAACTTGAGGGCAGGGTGAAAGTTGGAGGCAAAGTTAATAAAGTCAACGAGCTCTGCATGCGTGCAGGAAGCAGTGCCAATGTAGTCGTCGATGTAGTGAAGGAAAAGTGGGGGACAGATACCAGAATAGGCACGGAACATAGATTGTTCCACAAACCCAACAAAAAGGCAGGCATAGCTAGGAACCATACGGGTGCCCATAGCTGCACCTTTAGTTTGGAGGAAGTGGGAGGAGTCAAAGGAGAAATTATTAAGAGTAAGGACTAATTCCGCTAGACAGAGCAGAGTGGTGGTAGAGGGGAACTGATTAGGAACGCGACTCCCTTGTCCATTCGTCCCCCCGTCCCTCCCCACTGATCTCCCTCCTGGCACTTATCCGTGTAAGCGGAACAAGTGCTACACATGCCCTTACACTTCCTCCCTTACCACCATTCAGGGCCCCAAACAGTCCTTCCAGGTGAGGCAACACTTCACCTGTGAGTCGACTGGGGTGATATACTGCGTCCGGTGCTCCCGATGTGGCCTTTTATATATTGGCGAGACCCGACGCAGACTGGGAGACCGCTTTGCTGAACATCTACGCTCTGTCCGCCAGAGAAAGCAGGATCTCCCAGTGGCCACACATTTTAATTCCACATCCCATTCCCATTCTGACATGTCTATCCACGGCCTCCTCTACTGTAAAGATGAAGCCACACTCAGGTTGGAGAAACAACACCTTATATTCCGTCTGGGTAGCCTCCAACCTGATGGCATGAACATCGACTTCTCTAACTTCCACTAAGGCCCCACCTCCCCCTCGTACCCCATCTGTTACTTATTTTTATGCACACATTCTTTCTCTCACTCTCCTTTTTCTCCCTCTGTCCCTCTGAATATACCTCTTGCCCATCCTCTGGGTCCGCCCCCCCCCCCCCCCCCCCGTCTTTCTTCCCGGCCTCCTGTCCCATGATCCTCTCGTATCCTCTTTTGCCTATCACCTGTCCAGCTCTTGGCTCTATCCCTCCCCCTCCTGTCTTCTCCTATGATTTTGGATCTCCCCCTCCCCCTCCAACTTTCAAATCCCTTACTCACTCTTCCTTCAGTTAGTCCTGACGAAGGGTCTCGGCCTGAAACGTTGACTGCACCTCTTCCTACAGATGCTGCCTGGCCTGCTGCGTTCACCAGCAACTTTGATGTGTGTTGCTTAGTGATAATAAGCCTGATTCTGACGCTATTATTGTACATTGTATTTTTGTTAGTTTGTTCAATTTTCCTTAATGAGTGATGTTATTTTCCTAAGGGGCAAAGAAGAGCAAAGCCGAAGGTAGAAAACAAATATCGTCTGCTGAGGAAGAAGAGGTGGATAATGATAATGTATTTGCACAGTTGCTGAAAGTAGCAGGAGTGATCCTGATATATGGAAACCAACCAAATAAGCTAAGTACGTTGTTCAAAAAACTATTATACTATTTTCATTTTTTGAATAAATATTTTCAAAGTTCTTTTGTAGGCAGTAAGTTTATTGATAAGAAAGCAAATTGCTGGAAGAACTCAGTGGGATGGGTAGCATCTGTAGAGGGAAATGGGCAGTTGACATTTTGGATCACCTGTTTGGTTTTTCACTCTAGATTCCAGCATCTACAATTTCTTGTGCCTCCTATGATTATCACGTGGAAGGATTGAACGTCATGTCCTCTGTAAATTAATTGGTTGATAACAGTTAAAATTTTATAATGTCTAATTTTAGTTGATGACATTTTCAAAATGTCTTTGGAAAGTTCAACAGGTCCAGTGCATTGGATGTGAGAGTTCTGCATTTGTTCTTCTATTTTGATGAAAAAGCAACTGCATTAGTCTGATGGAAGTTTCCATCTTAACCTTTTGCCCTTCTCATCTGGAGACTGCTTAATTTATCTTTGTATCTTTGGCATCTAACAGTTATTTGGGCCATTGTAGCCCAAGTATTTCCAGCCTTACTGAATATTTTTTCAACCATGCTTCCAACTAGATTCCTTCTATGGTGATTCTAGATAATCCAGTTCTTCAATTTTTTACATTTGCCTTTAAATCGGACATGACCTGAGCAATGAACAACCTTTGTCAGAGGGCATTACCAAGATGTCACCAGAGTTTAACTTTAATTAACTGGTGTATTTGTAAAGTTGATACTGTTCTTTTTGCAACAGATTAAAGGTGCCCTAATTCAAGTTCTGAGACAACAAGAGATTTATTAATCTTTCTACTTATCTGTTTGATACAACATGGTAACAGGCCCTTCCGGCCCAACAAGCTCACGCTGCCCAGTTTAAATATTCAAAGTAACTGGATACACACAAGAGTTGTGATTTTTCATTCAGTATTTTGCCCCCAAGACCAAAATGTGTTGTGATGTATTAAGTTATTTCATCATTGAATTTATTTAAACTAAAATTAGGCTTTCAATAGATAGGTAAATAGATAACTGAATAACAACTGAACAGAAGGCCTTTGAGATCCCAGAACATTTAGGAATCTGCCATTTTCTGTGTCTGTTTAAGTTATCTACTATTAAGTTTAACTTGTTTTAATATTTATTTTTGTAGCTTTAGACCAAGCAGTTTTTCAAAAGAAGCTTTACCAAGCTTTGAGGAAACACGCACGCTATCCTAATGTAAGTAGTAACATTAGTGCAATCACTCAGATCGAGTATGATGTTCTCCTAAGGGACTATCTATTGCTGGATCCTCAGGTGGTTGTAGAAGCCAATCTGGAATATACATATTGTGCAGTGTGGACAGGATGGCTGTGGTTGGCAGTTGGGTCTGTTGGTTGTTCAGTTTCTCCTTTTGCAGCTGCCACTTATTCTCTGTGGCACAGCAGAGGTCATTCTCATATAGCACAGCTCTCCCTTGAACAGGTTTCCTCCAGGCGTGTCTATTGAGCACATTGTCTTCACAGTGTCTAGATGTAATGTTGAATTTCTTCAGGCTGATTTTGACAATATCTTTGAAGCATTTCCTTTGCCCACCAGGGGCTCACTAACCTTGTTTGAACTAGGAGTAAAGGATCTTTTTAGGGAGAAATGTTAGGCATCCAGATGACATGACCTATCCACCGGAGTTGGTGTTGCTTTGTTGTGGTGGCAATGCTGTTTGTGTTGGCTTCCTCCAGGACACTTGCGTTAGTGTGTCTGTCCTTCCAGCTGATCCTTAAAATCGTTTGTAAGGATTTTTGGTTGTTTTATTCCAGGACTTCCACCTGTAAGTGGTCCATGATTCAGCTCTATACTGAATGTCAGAATCTCTCATTAGTGTAGTTACAGTATATTACTTTGTATCTTAGCTGGTATTTGCTAAGACCTGTTAGTAATAGCAGTTGGTCAATGATACATATTGGAACTATACTTTCACTACAATTCATATTTAAAATGACAATTTGGCTTTTTGATAATGCTTCATTTGAAGAAGCACAAGGACACACTTGTTTCTGAACACGCCAGAAGTAAAAGTTCCTGGTCTTATTTGATCCCGGCAAAGGAATCACTAGAGTTGCCCTTAAACATCCTGGCACTGGCAAGAAGCATCAGCCAAGGTGAATGCTACACTTCGATATTCAGTGATTTTGGTTAAATGTGTGAATGTTGTTACCATCTGAAGTAAGGGGGTTTTACTTCAGTAAGTAATCAAGAAATTGGGAAAGAAATTGTATGAAAAGAAATCTTTCACCTGCTCTTGTGCATTTTTGTGCAGTAACTTCAAACGGTGTGCTTGCACATTTTGAAACTCTGCTAGCCTCTTTGGTTACAGAAATATTAAATGGTATTTAAAAAAAAAGAAGTAATGTACTCTATTCTATTTGTAGATTGTGCAGGAATTTATAACTGGCATGGAGTCATACATCGAGAACAGGGATAAGTTCAGGAATTGCCTTTTACCTTGTGGGCAATCTCAAGAGGAAGAATCCAGGTATAATTGTGTTAATGAGATAACATTATTATTAGTGCTGGGCTGCCGGAAGATACTTCATGAGGGGTGATTGATAAGTTTGTGGCCTAAGGTAGAAAGAGTCAATTTTAGAAAACCTAGCACATTTATTTTTCCTACATTTACACACACAGTCCAGCAGACATGGAGCATACGGATCCTCGGTGTCTTGGACCTCCAGAAGTGGTCCATAGCAGGGGTGATTGATAAATTTGTGGCCTAGAGTAGAAGGAGATGAGTTATTAACTTCAAACTTTCTGCATTTTCACTCAAAGAGTTGAACTGCACGTGCATGTAACTCGAGCGGTATAACTCATCTCCTTTTATCTTAGGCCACAAACTTATCAATCACCCCCGCTGTGGACCACCTGGAGGTCCACGACGCTCTCGTTACATGCACGTGCAGTCCAACTCTTTGAGTGATAATGCAGGAAGTTTGAAGTTAATAACTCATCTCCTTCTACCTTAGGCCACAAACTTATCAATCACCCCTGCTGTGGCCCACTTCTACAAAGAAGGGATCCGTATGCTCCACGACCGCTGGACTAAGTGTCTACATGTAGGAAGGAGCTATGTTGAAAAATAAATGTGCTAGGTTAGGCCACGAACTTATCAATCACCCCTTGTACTGTGTGAAGCTATTTATATGGCACCCTAATTTTTGCCATTTTCATTTTTTTTTCCAGAAAATATTAAACCTTGTTCATTGGCATCTCACCCAACCTTTTATTGTAATAATACAAATCTAGGCAGAATCTGTGGCCGTTGATTCTGTTTAGTAGCAAAAGGTTTACTGATTGATGGTTGGTGGTTTTTCCTGACTCTAAACCAGAAGTGTGAATGCAATTTAGAATTCCACATCCTACCTATAAAAGCTGTATAATTGTGTACATTCTTTTGTTTGTTGTAGTAACACCGTAAATTATCAGGAAAGTCTCATAAAGCTGCTTCTTGGGATTGAGATTCTGCAGGTAAACAATTGCAGTAGTTATAGTTGGCATGCCAAATTACACATGTATAGTTTACTCAAGATGCTGTTATTTTCCTTTTTCTTCATAGCCTCCTATTATGAATATGTTATTTGAAAAAATTCCCGAATTTATGTATGATGGGTAAGACCTGTTTTTATTCATCATTGCAGTTAAGTAGTCTATACCTCAGTTATGGTGGGGGCATTGGCACTAATTTCTTTTCTTTATTAGAAATGGCATTTTTTTTTTAAAAAAGACAATAAAAAATTACTATTGAAATTTACTTTGCACACCACTTTGGGAAACTCCAGGTGCAGGGATAGTAATCAACATGTGATGTTTATTTTTGTAAATATTTATAATAGAAGTAGGAGAATAGCCAACACTGAATAAGTCTTTCTGTTATTACTCTATGAAGTATAACCACTTGACACTTTCAGAATTCATATTATTTTAGATTAGTGAATAATAACATTTACTCATACTAGGTAGGTCAACCATTGATTAACTATCAGACCTTATTGAATGTCATTTTCATTCTATCTCCTAAAGTAGTCATAGAAACAGCTCTCCTGACAGGAGAAAGGGCAATGGTGGGTTACTGGCACCTTAAAACCAGTCACTCTGCCCAGATGGGGCTCATCAGCTATGGTTGGCAGCTCGTGTAGGAGAAGGAAAACTCTGATCTCAAACCTCACTCACTCCCTTACGGCTATACCTGCTGATGGGGAAGGCTTTGGGAATAAACCCCGAGGAAAAATTTGGAGCTAGAGTCCCTAAGACAGTCCTGCATTGAGTTTAACACTGACTGCCAATTCCTACGATGCCACCAAACTGTGTCAGGCTATACCGTTTCTTTGGATTCATCAGCTGCTTGGAGAGGGGGAGCCTGCTGCATGGGCAACAGCTTGCTCTCTATATCATACCACTGTGACCATAAGACAAAGGAGCAGAAGTCAGCCATTCGGCTCATTGAGTCTGCTCCACCATTTTATCATGAGCTGATCCATTCTCCCATTTAGTTGCACTCCACCGCCTTCTCACCATAACCTTTGATGCCCTGGCTACTCAGATACCTCTCAATCTCTGCCTTAAATACACCCAATGACTTGGCCTCCACTGCCGCCCGAGGCAACAAATTCCATAGATTGACCATTCTCTGGCTAAACCACCCATAGATTCACCACCCTCTGTGGCTTGCATATATGTAATAACTAAGATGCAATCATGATCAATGCTGACCTATGGAGGGCCTCCAGACATGTAAAATAAAATCTTTTAGTATTTTGATATTACAAAATCCCTTTATGCATTTTTCTTCAATTCTAGTGTACCAGAAGATGGGATTAACATGCCAAGGCTTATCATCAATCAGTTTAAATGGCTGGACAGGATTATAGATAGTAAGGTAGGAATGTTGTTTTTCCATTTGGGTGTAAGTAAGTATTTTTTGAATGGAAGATCATGTTTATTCGCTTAATAAAAGAGAAATAAGAATGCTTTGTAGGTAATGGCTTTTAAGGAAGAATTTGGAATAATTTTTCAAAATTATACTACTTCTACTCCTTCCCTCTTTGTTATAATTACCCTCTTCCTAGACTGGCTACTTTTGGGGAAAGCTTTAGCTATTAATTAATCTTGAACATTTACCTGTTCATGTTGTAACAGCAGACTGTATATGGCACTTGAGTACTGAGCTATGTGCAATGTTGTAATCATTGCTTCTTTGGCTAGCTTGTTTTTTTTTTTTTTTTTTAACAGGAATTGACCAGTAAAGTCATGCAGCTGATTAATGTTGCACCCCTTGAAATCCAACGTGACATCATCACCAGCCTGCCAGAAATCCTTGAAGATGCTCAACATAATGAAGTTGCCAAGGAACTGAAGTAACCTAAATCTGATGCATATTCTTTTACATTTAACTTGGCGATTATGTTGGCTAGTACTTTTTATATTGTTGCAGAACTGAACCATAGATCACTGTTAAAACAGCCATACCAATTAAAACAAAGTTGGATACTGGAATTTCACAAGAGGCAACTCAGTGGTATAACCAGTATAGCCAGAGCCCCCTGTTCAGTCCTGACCATGGCTGCCGCCTGTGAGAAGTTTGCCCATTTTCCCTGTGGCTATATGGATTTCCTGCTGGTGCTTTGATTTACTCCTACGTCGCAGTGATGCGCGGTTTGGTAGGTTAATTGTCTGTTGTAAGTTGCCCCAAGTGTGTAGATGAGTGGTTTAAGATGGTACTGTTGAAGGCAGGCGACAACTTACTGGTGATTCCCAAGCAAGAAATACAACTAAGTACTTTACTAATAACACTTCTTTCTGTGAAAAATTATGGTAAATGATCACCATAAACAATGAAGAGGCGTGCACACGTGAGGGTCGCAGTGTGTGGGTGCGAGACGGAGTCGGAGAGAGGTCGAGTCATGTTCAGGGAGGAGTAGGAGCAATGCTTGGGATGGAGTTGGGGCGAGCTAAGCGGAGAAAATTCAGAGCAGAGGAATGGGGAGCAAGGTTTAATTGATCTAAGTGCTGGGCTGATTTGAAAAGATTGGGTACATGGTGGCGGGATCCAGGCCCAGAGCATTTTGAAATGACAAAATGCAGGTCCTAGAGTGTGGAATGACCCAATCTTTGGATGATTTAAGCGCCGGGCCAGATGGATTGAAAGGGCTGGGTTTTGGGACCAGAGGCGACGTTTTGCTCTGCTTTGTGTTGAACTGAGGCTGAGGCTGGGGGCCTACTCCAGGCTTTATGTCTGAGGACTCACTTTCATTCTAAGTGCTATAAGACCATAAGATATAGGAACATAATTAGACCATTTGGCCCATCAAGTCCGCTCCGCCATTGCATCATGGCTGATCCAATTTTCCTGTCAGCCCCAATCTGCTGGTTTCTCCCCTTATCCCTTCATAAGATAAGAGAAAACTTTATTTATCCCAAAGGAAATTATTGTTGCAAGGTTGCTCAGTCAGAAATATATACTTTAAAATACAAAATTCAAGCAAAACAATACAAAATATGCATTAAAAGCTAATAATGCGAAACAGAGATGTGCAATGAAACCTTATAGTTACAGGTTTCCCGGCCATCCGAAGGTAGAGCGTTCGTATGAAACGGTTTGTAAGCCGGAATGTGGTGAAGTGAAGAAGCAATTACCATTTATTTATATGGGAAAAATTTGTGAGCGTTCGCAAACCCAAAAATAACCTACCAAATCATGCCAAATAACACATAAAACCTAAAATAACAGTAACATACAGTAAAACCAGGAATGATATGATAAATACACAGCCTATATAAAGTAGAAATAATGTATGTACAGTGTAGTATCACTTACGGGAATCTGGAAGACAGCACTGAGCACACTGATGATGGTGTGTTAGGCTGAGTTGTCGGAGGTTGAGGTGGTGCAGTGGTCCCTACCTCCAGGCAGTGAACCAATACCGATCCGCGGAGAATGCAGCGGTAGCCGGGACGCACCCAGTACATCTTTAAGAAAAAAGCCATAATAAACAAGCTAATTAATTAGGTGCTGCCCGGCATGTAAATACTGGCCCAGATCAGAGGCAACACAATTGGCAATCGCCTCTGAATCCACCTGAATCTCTGTGAGCTTGCTCCCAAGTGAAGCAAGCTGTATCTATTAAAAGAACTGGAGAAAACAAAGAACGTGATTCTCACAGTGCTGTCTGGCTCATCCATTGAAGCAGGAAGATAATGGCTTACTCAACTCCAATATGTGGTTGGTATGCTAACTGCAGGGGGTTCATGTCCTAACTAATCAAGAATCTATCAACCTCTGCCGTAAATATACATAAAAACTTGGCTTCCACAGCTGCCTGTAGCAGAGACTTCCACAGATTCACCACACTCTGGAAAAGGAAATTCCTCTGCATCTCTATTCTAAAAGGACACCCCTCTATTCTGAGGCTGTGTTCTCTGGTCTTATACTCTCCCACCATAGGAAACATCCTTTCCGCATGCACTCTATCAAGGCCTCTCACTGTTCAGTAGGTTTCAATGAGGTCACCTGTCATTATTCTAAATTTTAGATTTAGATTATGAGGACACTCAGTCCTCGTTCATTGTCATTTAGAAATGCATGCATTAAGAAATGATACGATGTTCCTCCAGAGTGATATCACAAAAAAAAAGGACAAACCAAAGACTAACACTGACAAGACCACATAATTATAACATACAGTTACAGCAGTGCAAAGCAATACCATAATTTGATAAAGAGCAGACCATGGGCACAGTAAAAGAAAGTCCCAAAGTTCCAATCAACTCTCGATAGCAGGCAGCAAAAGGGAGAAACTCTCCCTGCCATAAACCTCCAGGCGCCGACAACTGCCGATGCATTGGAAGCACCTGACCACAGCCGACTCTGAGTCCGTCTGAAAACTTCGAGCTCCGACCAGCCCCTCCGATACAGCCTCCCGAGCAGCATTCTCTGCCAAGTGCTTCAACCCCACCCCGGCCGCTGAACAATAAGCAAAGCCGAGGACTCGGGGCCTTCTCCTCTGGAGATTCTGGATCACACAGTAGCAGCGGCAGCGAAGAAGGCATTTCAGAAGTTTCTCCAGATGTTCCTCCGTGCTCTCACATCTGTCTCCATCAAATCAGGATTGTGCACGGCACCCTACTTGACAGATAACAGATATCATTTCACCGGAGTGGCCGCTGCATGCTGCGTCGCACCATCTTCTCCTCCTGCGTGTGAATTCCAGAGAATACAGGCCCAGAGCCATCAAATGCTCTTCATATGACAAGTTATTCATCCTGGTATAATTTTCACAAACCTACTTTGAGCCTTCTCCAGTTTTAGCACATCCTTCCAAGATGATGGGCTCAAAACTGGTCACAATACTCCAAGTGAGGCCTCACTAGTGCTTTATAAAGTTTCAACATTACATCCTTGCTTTTATATTCTAGTCCTCTTGAGAAGAATGCTAACATTGCATTTTCCTTCCTCACCACACTCAATCTGCAAATTAATCTTCAGAATCAGGTTTATTATCAAATCAAGTCAATTTTATTGTCATTTCAACCATAGCTGCTGGTACAGTACACAGTAAAAACGAAACAACGTTCCTCCAGGACCATGGTGCTACATGAAACAACACAAATACACTAGACTACCTGACACAACACAAAACTACATTAGACTACATGAAACAACACAAAACTGCACTAGACTACCTGAAACAACACATAACTACACTAGACTATGAGAAACAACACAAAACTATATTAGACTTCAACCCTACATAAAGTGCACAAAACAGTGCCAGACAGTACAATAATTAATAAACAAGACAATAGGCACAGTAAAGGACAAATTACAATATAATAATAAATGATGTAAATGTAAATATAAACAATGTAAACAATGTTTTAGAAGGAATTGAGAAAGAAATAAGCAAAAATTGTAAAGGGAGTGGAGTGGTGTTCAGGTGAGAGTGTGTGTGTAGGTTGGTGTCAGACTAGACTGGAAATTGAGTAGTCTAATAGTTTGGGGGAAAAAACTGTTACATAGTCTGGTCATGAGAGCCCGGATGTTTCGGTACCTTTTGCCAGATGGCAGGAGGGAGAAGAGTTTGTCTGAGGGTTGCGTGGGGTCCTTCACAATGCTGTTTGCTTTGTGGATGCCGTGTGTGGTGTAAATGTCTGTAATGGCAGGAAGGCAGACCCCGATGATCTTCTCAGCTGACCTCACTATCCACTGCAGGGTCTTGCAATCCGAGACGGTGCAATTTCTGAACCAGGTAGTAATGCAACTGCTCAGGATACTCTCGATACATCCTCTGTAGAATGTGGTGAGGAGGATGGGGGGGGGGGTGGAAGATTATTTTTTCAGCCTTCACAGAAAGTAGAGACGCTGCTGGGCTTTCTTGGCTACAGAGCTGGTGTTGAGGGGCCAGGTGAACACCAAGAAATTTGGTGCTCTTAACGATCTCTACGGAGGAGTCGTCGATGTTCATCGGAGGGTGGTTGCTCCATGCTCTCCTGAAGTCAACAACCATCTCTTTCGTTTTGTTCACATTCAAATACAAGTTGTTGGCTCTGCACCAGTCCGTTAGCCACTGCACCTCTTCTCTGTATGCTGACTCGTCCTTACAGATGAGGCCCACCACGGTCATGTCATTGGCAAACTTGATGTAATTCAAGCTGTGTATGGCTGCACAGTCATGGGTCAGCAGAGTGAACAGCAGTGGACTGAGCACACAGCCCTGGGGGGGCCCCTGTGCTCAGTGTGATGGTGTTGGAGATGCTGCTTCTGATCCGGACTGACTGAGGTCTCCCAGTCAGGGAGTCTAGGATTCTGTTGCAAAGGGAGGTGTTCAGGCCCAGTAGACTCAGCTTTCCAATCAGTTTCTGAGGAATGATTGTGTTGAATGCTGAACTGAAATCTATGAATAGCATTCGAACGTACGTGTCTTTTTTGTCTAGGTGGGTGAGGGCAGGTGGAGGGCGATGACGATGGCACCTCGAGTGGTTGGGACGATATGCGAACTGCAGGGGGTCCAGTGAGGGGGGCAGCAGGGTCTTGATGTGCCTCATGACGAGCCTCTCAAAACACTTCATGATGTTGGATGTGAGTGCAACTGGACAGTAGTCGTTGAGGCAGGACACTGAAGACTTCTTTGGCATGGGGACGGTGGTGGTGGCCTTGAAGCACATTGGAACAACAGCGCCGCTCTGGGAGATGTTGAAGATGTCAGTGAGAACATCTGCCAGCTGGTCCGTACATCCTCTGAGCTCTCTGCCAGGAATATTGTCCAGTCTAGCAGCCTTCCGTGGGTTGTGTGATGAGGTCTTGAATTACCCCTATGAACTATGCTTTTAAAAGAGAGAGAGAGAGAGAGGTGTCCAACACAGACACCTTGTTATTAAGAGAGAATGAGGCGAAGACTGTTCACAGTTTGTTTGGAATTTCTGCAAGGACACTAGCAGCTTCTAAGTTCCTACAGAGAGAGAAGGGAGGAGCTACTTGATGGACAGCTGGTGTTCAGCACAACAGTATTTAAACCAGCGTAAGTGCTCGTTTCACAGGAGGGGACATGCAGACGCACTAGGGTGTGGTGAAGTTACCTCTATCCTGTTCAGGTGCCCACGAGTGTGGGACTGTGGATCGATTACGAGGTATCGATCTGTGATTATCAGTGCATGAAAGAGCGACCTTGTGGAGTCTACTAGTGTGTCTAACCCTTGCCGGGGTTGGTAGACTATCACTCGAAGACGGTACTCTTAAGTTGGTCAAGTTTGGCTAACTTGGAAGTTTCGGAGGACAACGGGAAGATCGACGGCATCAGCTCACCTGAAGAACCAAACACCTCTCTCTCTCCATCACTACTCAACTCAATACCATGAACTGAACTGAACTTTACTCATCACCGTCAGACTGTATCCATTTACCACTAGGCTTGAAGAAGCTTGGTTTTTCTAAGTCCACACTTGTATATAAAATCATTGCTAACCTGTTTGATATATCTGCATTTATATTACTGTATTGCGTAGTTACTAATAAATGCCATTAGTTAATAACAATACCAGACTTCAAAGTGTTTTCCATTTCTGCTGGTTCTTTAACCTGTCATGGGGTACGTGACAGTTGACCCTGCCTAGAGTCCCAAAAGATGTCCTGGGTATTTTGTAGGCTAGTACCCAAGATGGAGCTGACTAGATTTACAACCTTCTGCAGCTTCTTTCGGTCCTGTGCAGTAGCCCCCTCCATACCAGACAGTGATGTAGCCTGTCAGAATGCTCTCCACGGTACAACTATAGACATACCAAATCGCTTCAAACTCCTAATTTGGAGGAGAAGATGGTGGCACGATGCAGTGTGCAGCGGCCACTCCGGTGAATGATATCTGTTATCTGTCAAGTAAGGTGCCGTGCATAATCCTGATTTGATGGAGACAGACATGAGAGAACGGGGGAACATCTGAAGAAACTTCTGAAATGCCTTTTTCGCTGCTGCTGCTACTGTGTGATCCAGAATCTCTGGAGGAGAAGGCCTCGAGTCCTTGGCTTTGCTTGTTGCTTGGCGGCCGGGGTGGGGTTGAAGCGCTTGTCAAGATAATGCGCAGTGTCGGAGGGCTGGTCGGAGGCTCGAAGTTTTCGGAGGGACTCAGAGTCGGCTGTGGTTGGGTGCTTCTAATGCATTGGCAGTTGTCGGCGCCTGGAGGTTTATGGCAGGGACAGTTTCTCCCTTTTGCCGCCTGCTATCGGGACTAACGGGAGTCGATTGGAACTTTGAGACTTTTTTTTACCGTGCCCCTGATCTACTCTTTATCAAATTATGGTATTGCTTTGCACTGCTGTAACTATATGTTATAATTATGTGGTCTTTGGCTTGTCCTGTTTTTTTGTGATATCACTCTGGAGGAACATTGTATCATTTCTTAACGCATGCATTTCTAAATGACAATAAACGAGGACTGAGTTTCATCATAATCTAATCTAATCTAATAAAGTATAGCCACCGTCTTGCCTTCTTTATGACTACATCAATATGTTGGGACCAGGTTAGTTCCTGAGATCTTGACACCCAGGATCTTGAAGCTGCTCACTCTGTCCACTCCTGATCCCTTTAGGGAATCTTGTGCAAGGACTCCCAAGTCCCTTTGCACTGTGTCTTTGTATTTTCTCTCCATTTAGAAAATAGTCAACCCTTTCTTTTCTTCTTGCAAAGTGCATGACCATACACTTCCCAAAACTGCATTCCATCTACCATTTCTTTGCCCATTCTCTTAATCTGTCTAAATCCTTCTGTAGCTTCTCTACTTCCTCGAAACTACCTGCTCATCATCTGCAAACTTTGCAACAAAGCCATCAATTCCATCATCCATATCATTGACATATATTGTAAAAAGAATCAGTCCCAACACAAACCCCTGTGGAACACCGCTAGGCACCAGCAGGCAGCCAGAAAAGACTCACTTTATTCCCACTCTTTGCCTCCTGCCAGTCAGCCACAGCTTTATCCATGCTAGAATCTTCCCTGTAATTCCATGGGCTTGTAGCTTGTTAGGCAGCCTCATGTGTGGCATCTTGTCAAATGCCTTCTGAAAATCCAAGTACAGGTTTCCCCGCTATCCGAAGGTAGAACATTCCTATAAAACGGTTCGTGAGCTGGAATGTCATAAAGTTCATAGTTACACCTTTTTAATAAATTTAACCAAGCAGGGTTTGTAACTGTAAGGATGTTGGTGTTCTAGGCAGTAGTTCAGATTAAAACAAGTATTAAATTTCGCAGCTCCAGTTTACAGCAATTCTTCATTGTCTTCACAAGTTTGTTTTGATTAAAACCTTCACTTTTAATATTACATATGTTATATGACGTATCACAAGATATTAAAATAACCTCAGCATGAACACTATAGACTGTTGCATCAGTTGCTTTTGTTTAAATTATATGCCGCATTGTCTTGGCATAGCTTAGAAATTTTCACCTTCAAATTTGTTTCCATTTGTTGTGTACCAGGGTCATTCTTGAACTATATTTAAAACTATGTTTAGGTTGGTTCACATTTCCAGTGAGTTTGACATGTTTTCATTTTCTGTTACAGTTCCTTGCTACAACAGAACACCCGTTTGACTGTGGCCATCTTGGATGCTTTGTCTAGTCTTAACCTGTGTGCTGAGCTCCTAGTGGAGGTGAGGCTTATCGAGTTCTCCTGCCCTGATTTAGCAGTATTGTCTCCCTGCTCACCTACGGAATGTGAGGAACTCTAATATAATCATAATGCTTTCTCCTAAGTTGATTTCACGGACTGCAAATTGATAATAGAAAATAAGATGGTATTGTAAAGTTGGGGTACATGTCGGCACACTATAACTTGATGGAAAGGCAGGGAAGAAAAAGTAGACTCTTTTTGCCCTGCTGGAAATTTTCATGCAGGAATTCATTGCCTGAAAACATGAGTGAGTAAAGATTTAGTAGTAACTTTAAGATCAAAAGGAAAGCATTTATATAGGATATTGAATCTCATAAAATGCTTTAGAGGGATGTCATCCCCTGAAGCCAAAAGAGATATCAGTTATATGGTAGAAGCATCTTTTTTAGGGTAAGTCTTAAAGATGGAGAGGGTCCAGAGGAGGTTCACAAGAATGATCCCAGGAACACAAGGGTTAATGTACGAGAAGCATTTGATTATCCTGCGCCTGTACTCATCAGAATTTAGAAGAATGAAGGCGGAGCTCATTGAAACCTATTTAATTTTGAAAAGTCTTGATAGAACAGGTATGGAGAGGATGCAGCTTATTCTGAATGCTCTAATTTCCTTTTACATCCCAACGACATATGGGTTGATAGGTAAATTCAGCTCTCTAAATTACCCATAGTATATATTTAAAGGGTAGAATCGAGGGGGAGTTGATGGGAATGTAGGCACATTAGGTAAGAGGATGTGGTGGGCGAATAGGATTGCTCTGTGAGCTGGCATGTGCCAAATGACCTCTTATATCACATGGAAATTTGAAATACCTCTTTAGCCACTGGATGAAATACACTCAGTACTCCTAGCTCTGTTGCAGGAAGTAATTAGCATTAATTATTCAAAGTTGTTACATTTTTTTAAAGAGTTTTTGATGACATTTCCATTGCTCCAGGCATACATGGCCCACGACCTCACAAAGTGGTGAAGAAGCATACGATCAGCATTGGAACTTTTTGTCAGGACTGTAAGGAAGCCTTACATGATTTGAAGGAGTGCACTACCTCACAAACTTCCTTCTCATTGTCCTGTCAAGGAGCCCCTGTCCTAATTTGAGATGCCATGGTATCTTGTCAGTGTTCTCTGGAACCAAAGAATAGACATAGAATCAAGTCCAGGAGTTTCCTAAGAAGAGGGGATGTTGAAGAGAAAATCTGCAGGTGTTTGGTCTGATTTTCGGCTCTGAAAGAGATGGACCAAGAAGGTTAAGATAAAAGGCTTTCTGCTCTCTTTTTTGACTTGTGGTGATGACACACAATTCATTGGAAGTGAGTGGAAAGTTTATTTTGAAAGCAAGCTCAAACTGTTTTTGAACTCCAATTTTGAAGATGGTTTTCTATGGGCAAATACAGCAACATTTTGCGCCTGTCAAATTATTGGAAGCTGTCTGTTTTGTGACTGTGAAACAATTATATCACATCTTGTTTCAACAAATACATCTGCAATCAGCTGACAGAATTCAGGCAAGGTAGTGTAGTGGTTAGCCCAGTGCCTTACAGTACCAATGACCTGTGTTCATTTCACACCGCTGTCTGTCAGGAATTTGTATGCTCTCCCTTGACCAATTGGGTTTCTTCCTGGTACTCCGGTTTCCTCCCATGGTCTGAGGACACACAGGTTATTAGGTTAATTGATCATTGTAAATGATTAGGCTAGATCTCAATAAATTTAAAAATTTTAATTTAAAACAACTAAATAATCAATAATTACAAACTCTTCAAAGCGTGAATTTGCTGTATTATAGTATCATAGAAGAGTATAGTACAGAAATGGATTCTTCTGGCTTTTCTTGTCCATGTTGATCTTGATCTACTTTGATCCTATTTGTCCACGTTAGGCATGCCTTCCCTTATGCCTTTCCTAGCCCTATACCTCCCTGTTAAACATTGAAATTGTATCTCCCTCCACCACCTGCTCTGTCAGCTTGTTCTACATATTCACCATCCTCTGAAAAATCTTAACCTATAAATCTTCAAATTTCTCTCCTCCCATCTTTAACATGTGCCCTGCAACTCTAAGGCCGGGGGTGGGGGGGGTGACAATCTGACTATCCATCCTATCAATCCTCTCATAATGTTATAAATCTCTAAGGTCATTCCTCAGTCTCCTTTGTTGCATCAGCTGATATCAGGTAATGTCATAGATGAGTAAGTGAAACTTTCTGGTCAAATAGTTCAATTTTACCTCATATTCCTTGACCAATGTGGTTCACAGTGTGTTGGTATTTTGAAAATGACTTGGGGTGAAGTATACATTTAAGATATGAAGTTAAAGGCGGGTGTAATGACATAAAATAGAGTAAATTAGGAGGATTTTACTGTATGTGGGGAAAAATACTGTCCAGCCTCATTTAATTTTTTTAAATATAATTTACAGGTGCGTCATAGTGTCATGTCAACTCTGTCTGCAGTAAAACTTGATGATCTTCCTGTAGTTGTCAAGTTTATTCTTCATGCAATCACAGCAGCAGATGCTACAGAGGTAAAGTACATCAAAGCTGTAATGAATTTTTGTACACAAATCAGCAGCTATGAATGACTGTCAGCTGTCCTTGGGAATATAAACTACCTGACTGACTATTCTCTTGTAGAACGTGAATAAACACAGGTTGTCTTGATGTTTCTTCTGACTTCCATTTTATTGATGTACTGCATTGATTTTGGGAGTTTTGGGATGGAATTTGAAAGCTTGGCTGCTGTGTTGCTGGTTCTTGTAATACTGTCACTTTTGCTATTTAACATGAAACTGCTTGGTATAATTACAGGATTCTATGTAGAGATGGGTTTGTCTTTGTTTCAGCCTGAGCTCTTTTATTACCATCCTTCAGGAACAATGTATAGTGATAATCTAACACCAATGGGACTATAGTAGTGCTGGACTAGCAAACTGTCTGGATGATAGGGTGTTGCACCTGTCAATACCCAAAAATGTTTCTGTTTCATTTTTCTGACATGTTACACAGTATAATAATTAATTTCTGTGGTGAACAGGAGGTATTTAAGCACTCAAAGCTCTGGCTCTGGCTGCCAACCTGCCCTTAGTGTTCCATATCCAAATCCCAGCACCGACCTCATACCTGGCCCGTACACGTTCTGGTCCTGGTCCTGGCCACACACCAGACCCGAGCCGCAGGTTGCGCACCCTGCTTGTATTCTGGTCCCCAGCTCACATTCTGGACTGAAAAGTGAGCCAGATGCAAGATTACATGCCTTTAAGTTAGTGTAGCATAAAATAAGACCGTAAGACACAGCAGTTGAATTAGGCCATTATGGCACATCGAGTCTGCTCTGCCATTTCATCAAGGCTAATCCATTTCCCTCTCAACCCCATTATCCTGTTTTCTCCCCGTAACCTTTCACACCCTGACTAATCAAGAACATCTCAACCTTCGTCTTAAATACACCCAATGACCTGCCCTCCATAGTAACCTGTGGCAACAAATTCCACCAATTCACCACCCCCTGGCTTAAGAAATTCTTCCTCTTCTCCATTTTAAATGGATGGCCCTCTATTCTGCAGCTGTGCCCTCTGGTCCTAGACTCTCCCACCATAGGAGAGATCCTCTCCACGTCCACTCTATCTAAACTTTCCAACATTTAGTAGGTTTCACTGAGATCCCCCTCCTTCTAAATTCCAATGAGTAAAAGTCCAGCGCCATCAATCGCTGCTCATTTGATAAGGTTTTCATTCCCAGAATTATTTTTGTGAACCTCCAATGTCAGTACGTCCTTACTTAAATAAGGGACCCAAAACTGCTCACAATACTTCAATTAAGACCTCACTAGTGCTTTGTAAAGCTTCAATATTACATCCTTGCTAGATAATTAGATTTATTGCTCTCCTAGATGAAGATATTGAACAATATTGCCATGTGATCAGTAAAGTTCAGAAGAATGAAAGGAAATCTCATTGAAACACACACAGTCTTGAAAGGGTCAGATCTGTTGTATGCTGAGAGGCTTTTGGTTAGAAGTAGTAGTTGGAATTATGTCTAACATTGTGGTTAGCTGTTGGACAGAGGTGAAACATTTCTTCTCCCAGGTCTTTGGAAAGTAAAGGAGTGTAAGGGTATGTGATCAGATGGGATGGGGTGGCTGACGTACAGGATCAGTCATGATCTTTTTGAATTACAGACCAGGCTCAGAGGCACACATGCAACTTAGTCTAACATTTTTAGTAGCAATTTTATTGTTTCTGATGACATGCAAATAGCTGTTCTAACCATATTTTGTGCATTTAATGGGCCATAAACAGACTATTGAATCAAGCAACAGCTCACAAATAGCAGAAAAAATTTAAGTTTGTTTTTGTAATTGCAGTCAATGTCACACTTACTATCAAATGCACTCTTGTAATATAAAATCACCTATGCTGCTAACTTTTATTCAACTCTCATCATGCCATAAATATATTTGTGTGAAATATGATTGCAAAGTTGGTTATATACTGTAGAACTATGTTGGGCGAGTGTAGAATGTTATTTGGCTTCTGTCAAACTTCAACCTTAGTTGGGTTTTTGTCTGCGGAGACCCTCTGAAAGAGCCTTAGTTTTAAACCTAGTTTCCTGACACTTGCAATATTTCTTTCGCAGGTGATTGGGGAACTACGAAGGAACTTACAATTGGAATCATGTGTACTTCCTCCTCAACTCCAGACTAGTCAAGACAAACAGAATCCGAATGCTATGTGGTATGATGTCAGATCATTATGTTATATATAAATGAGAGGTGAAACTAACAGATCCACTGTTGAGATTTAAAGACCAAGTGTTCCAGATACAGTTCAGATATATTGTCATAAAGAGAATGAAACTCGGAGCTCTTTGTATGACAAGGGAGGTAAAGATAATGAGAGGAAAATAGGGCAATGAGAGGATGTATGTCAGAGGAATAACTCCATTGAGAATTGAGTCGAAGGTATTAATCTAGGAGGGAATGAAAACGAGAATAAGATGAGTAAAGAATGAAAAGAGAATGATAGTTACTGTAATATTCAAGGAAACTTTAATGTCTTTTGGTGTGTAAATAGTGTGTACAAGAGGAGGGATGGAGCTGATTAGAAGTCATCACTGCACAGAAGAAGAGGTACTAGTAGGAATATTAAAAGCATTTTGTAACAATCCTTACAGAGGAAAATAATGCTGCCAGAATCACAGTAGACATAAAGGATGGGGTTTTACTTGGTATATTTGACAGACTGGCTATGTTTAAATTCACAAATCACCGATGGAAGTAGTAGAGAAGCTTGCTGTAATCTTCCAATATTCTGTAGATACAAAGAAGAATCCAAAGAGCTGGAAAATGGCAAATGCGAAAATGGCATAGTCATGGAAGATCAATTGGGGACATTAGAGAAGTTTGAAGTAATAGACAGCACAGATGTGTTAAAAACATGTGGTTTGGGTAATTACTTTTTTTGTAAGGTGATGTGAAGGTTGATGAGAAAGCAGTAGGTTTGTCCACTCGGAGTTTCAGAAGATGCTTGATCAAGTCCCACTTCACAAGCTTGGTCTTATGGCTTCGACCTCAAACATCAATTGTTTATTCCCTTCCGTGGCCTGACTTACTGAGTTCCTTCAGCATTTTGTGTGTGTTGTTCACTATAAACTCCAGATTTGGTGCTGATATTAGAGATTAGTGATATGCAGTTGTTTTTCAATCTGGGGAAAGTAAATAGTGGTGTTTCCCAGAGGTCGGAGAAACTGCTAGTTTGATATGTTAATGATCCTAGGATTCATAAATTGAGGCATGAGACATTATGTTGAAACTTTAACAAAAATCACAGGTTTTGCAGACGTGGGAATATTGTGACCAACTCTGATTTTAAAAGATACCTACTAGGATGTTTCCAGGAATCAAATTTTAGTTACAGGTGAGAGTGGAGAAGCTGGGATTGTCAACAATTATATAAAATAACTATGGATTTTAATAGCCCTTGAATATCATGATTATAATATTTTTATTCACCTGCTGAGCAGGTAAGAGATTAAAGTAGATTGTGCCTCATTTTCAGTAGGAATATCCACATCTTTAATTTCCCAGGTGTCAGCTTATTTAAAAAAAACCTTAATCTGTACAGCTAGTGGGAAAACTTGTTTAACATCGTTAACAGCTTTTTTGAGTTAGGAACCAAAGGAAACTTTATTTCACATACCCACTGCCTGTTCTTTGTATAAACTACCAACTGAGGTTTAGTTGACTCAAGAGGCAACTAAGCCTCAGTTGGTAGTTTAAACAAAAACAGGCTGTGAGTTTGCCTGTCACTTTAGTCTTGAGGTCATGAATAAGGCTGACAATTCAATGCCAAAGGGTCACATGGTGCTGGCTCAAAGAACATTGATCTTGATCTTGTGAGCAATATTTATCTTTGTCAACATCCCATAATAAAACAAATGCCTTATTAGACTGTAAAGATTATCTGCTGTGTTTTCTACATTAAATCAGTGGATATGAGTCAAAACTACTGAGATTGTGAAATGTGCCATCTAACTGCCAGTCTCTAATGCAATATGGCTGAAGACACATTCTGTAGATGTATTATTGTATTTAGTGCAACTAACTAATTATAAGTGAAAGCTAGGCAACCATTTTCCATTAGAGGTAGGTACTTTATTTCTTACATACTTCAAGTGTATAGGGAGTAAAAATCTTCATGTTACATCTGTCTAAATGTGCAATCATAGTAATTTATGATAAATAGAACAGTCAATGTAACGTAGAAATAAACTCAAATCAGCGTGAGTTAATCAGTCTGATGGCCTGGTGGAAGAAGCTGTCCCGGAGCCTGTTGGTCCTGCTTTTATGCTGCGGTGCCATTTCCTGGATGGTAGCAGCTGGAATGGATTGTGGTTGGGGTGACTTGGGTCCCCAATGATCCTTCGGGCCCTTTTTCTCACACCTGTCTTTGTTAATGTCCTGAATCACGTGAAGTTCACAACTATAGATGTGCTGGGCTGTCCGCACCACTCTCTGCAGAATCCTGCGATTAAAGGAGGTTACAGTTTCCATACCAGGCAGTGATGTAGCCAGTCAGGATGCGCTCAGTTGTGCCCCTGTAGAAAGTTCTTAGGGTTTGGGGGCCCATGCCAAACTTCCTCAACCGTCTGAGGTGAAAGAGGCGTTGTTGTGCATTTTTTGCCTAGGGAACATGGGAACTAGAGAACATAGAATTACATAAAAGTAGGGAATGTAGAAATACCTAAATGGGTAAGAGATTTAGAGAGGATGAAGGGGTCTTTTTTTCACCCAGAGTGTGGAGTAACTGCAGTACACTGCTGGAGGGAGTGTTGGAACCAGAGACACAAGTGAAATGTCTAGATGAGTACTCGAGTCGCCCAGGCATAGAAGATTGTGAATGGGTGCCCATTGATCATTGTGGATATGGTGGGGCGAATGGCTTGTAACAATGCTGTATGATTCTGATTTTGCTCACTTTAGAGACAATTTTACTCAATGACAACAAATGCTGTTCAATGTTCTGATTTTGTATTTAGGACCTCAGTGAACCGGAAAAACAGCGGTCATGACTGTGTTGTGCTTATGTTTGATGTTATCAAGGCTGCTGTACGGTTTCAAAAAGTGACAGCTGAAGCTTGGATTAAGGTGATCGTGTAATTATTGGGTTAACATTAAGTAGGCTATTGTAATAAAATAGTTTGCTGTAAAGTTATTCTGTATTTATGCATTGTAGCCACCTCTGAACCTCATGGATGCTGCCTGTCTAGCACAGGTACCATAGTGATTGAGGCCAATACTGGGGTCTGTGACTATTTTTAACCTTCTTTCCTTGTTTCATCGCAATGTGTTCTGAGTAAACACAAGATAGTTGATGGTGGAGTGTAATGAACAAACTTTATTAATGCACTCCATGCTAACTTTGTCTCTTTATACACAATTTTCCTTTCCTCCAATGTACACAGGGAAAACCTCATAATATTCCTAAACACGAGGAATTCTGCAGATGCTGGAAATTCAAGCAACACACATCGAAGTTGCTGGTGAACACAGCAGGCCAGGCAGCATCTCTAGGAAGAGGTACAGTCGACGTTTCGGGCAGAGACCCTTCGTCAGGACTAACTGAAAGAAGAGCTAGTAAGAGATTTGAAAGTGGGAGGGGGAAGGGGAGATCCAAAATGATAGGAGAAGACAGGAGGGGGAGGGATGGAGGGAGATGTCCTCCTTTTTTAAAGAAAGGGGTTTCCCTTCCTCCACCATCAACTCTGCACTCTGCTCCCATTTCACGCACATTTGCTCTCACTCCATCCTCCCGCCACCCCACTAGGAATAGGATTCTCCTTGTCCTCACCTACCACCCCACCGGCCTCCGGGTCCAACATATTATTCTCTGTAACTTCTGCCACCTCCAACGGGATCCCACCACTAAGCACATCTTCCCCTCCGCTTTCCGCAGGGATCGCTCCCTACGCGACTCCCTTGTCCATTCGTCCCCCCTCCCCCCCCCAACCGATCTCCCTCCTGGCACTTATCCTTGTAAGCGGAACAAGTGCTACACATGCCCTTACACCTCCTCCCTCACTACCATTCAGGGCCCCAGACAGTCCTTCCAGGTGAGGCGACACTTCACCTGTGAGTCGGCTGGGGTGATATAGTGCGTCCGGTGCTCCCGATGTGGCCTTCCATATATTGGCGAGACCCGAAGCAGACTGGGAGATCATTTCGCTGAACACCTACGCTGTGTCCACCAGAAAAAGCAGGATCTCCCAGTGGCCACACATTTTACTTCCACATCCCATTCCCATTCTGACATGTCTATCCACGGCCGCCTCTACTGTAAAGATGAAGCCACACTCAGGTTGGAGGAACAACACCTTATATTCCGTCTGGGTAGCCTCCAACCTGATGGCATGAACATTGACTTCTCCAACTTCCACTAATGCCCCACCTCCCCCTCGTACCCCATCCGCTATTTATTTATGTACACACATTCTTTCTCTCTCTCCCTTTTCTCCCTCTGTCCCTCTGACTATACCCCTTGCCTCTGGGTTTCCCCCCCTTTCCCCCTTTTCTTTCTCCCTGGGCCTCCTGTGCCATGATCCTCTCATATCCCTTTTGCCAGTCAACTGTGCAGCTCTTGGCTCCATCCCTCTCCCTCCTGTCTTCTCCTATCATTTCGGATGTCCCCCTGACCCTCCCACTTTCAAATCTCTTACTAACTCTTCTTTCAGTTAGTCCTGACGAAGGGTCTTGGCCCGAAATGTTGACTGCGCCTCTTCCTAAAGATGCTGCCTGGCCTGCTGCGTTCACCAGCAACTTTGATTGTGTGTTGCTTAATATTCCTAAGTTACTTTATTCATGTATATCATTTGCTTCAGAGCTGCTTAACTTGGAAAAGACTAACTGATATAAATGCTTTTATCATCATTACAATGGATTGTATTATCCCCGTACTGCAATAAATAGATCTTCGTACCATACTAAACTAATCACTTCGTTTATTATCCCAGGCAATAATTACAGTATAATTACTTTTAATCACTGCCATTGTTATCACTTATTTCTTTAAACCTTTTATATTAAACACTGACTCCAAAAGCAGGTAGTAAGCTGTGCTTCCTTTTTGTAAAACACACCTGGTTTATCTTTGGAAAAACTTGTTTCACGATTCTAAAGTTAGCAATCAACCAGTAACTTTAAGATGTCCAAGATGCTTTTAACATCTTGATGTTTTTTCACCAGCATCTTGGATTCAATGCCTTCTACCCCTCCAATTCAAAAGGATCGTGGCTGATGTTCTCCAGGCCTCAGTTCCTCTTTGACTTCAGTTTACCAATCTCACCGTTTAAAATATTTCCAAAGATCTAGCCTTCACAGCTTTCCAGGGCAGAGAGTTTCAAAGGTTCGCCATATTGCAAACATCTGCAGCTAGGTGTAGTAATATTCATATTGCACCTTTCAAAACTAATAAGGTCAACTGCAGCATTTAATAAAAATAGCAACATTAAGGCTTAATTTTAAAAATCAAACATAAAATGTTCTATAGATGTACATTAATGCATTTATTCCTGAAGCACATTAGATATTGATCTTCATTTGGTCATTGTGGGAGAATTATTCTTAGTATATTGGTTATAAGAATTCTGGCAGAGTAGAATATAAATAGAAACAAGAAGCTCTTTTTTTACTATTTCCAATCAGCTTATACCTTTCTGATAAGATATGGACTCCACATGGTATATTTGCCAGGGTTCCAGCTTCCCTCTTGTTCAAATGACTATGCACTTGAGATCATTAGTGGTGACTGGTTGTTGAAAAAATGAAGACCTAATCTTATTCACAGTGGGGACCCATGCAAGCATTTTCTCAGTTTTGATTAACATAAGTGCTTGTGGAGCTGGCCAGTTCTTGCCTCTGAGGCGTATTAGAGTGTGCTTCTCCTTACTCCGCCTAAGAAGAGAAGGCATAGGACCAGAATTAGGCCACTTGGCCCATCAAGTGTGCTCCACCAATCCATCATGACTGATTTTACTGCCTGATCACCATAACCTTTGAAGTCTTTAAGTTCTTGATTATTATCAACCCCTGCAGTAAGTATACCCAGCCGTCCGTGGCAATGAATTTCACAGATTCAACACCCTCTGGCTAAATAAATTCCTCCTCATCACTGTTCTAAAGATGCATGCTTGTATTCTGAGGCTGTGCCCTGTAGTTCTAGACTCCCTCTCCATGTCCACTCTATCTAGGCCTTTCAATGTTCGATAGGTTTCAATGGGATTCCCCCCCCCCCCGGCCATTCTCTAATTTCCAGCGAGTACAGGCCTACCCATCAAGTGCTTCTCATACGTTAACCTTTACCCATGATCATTTTTATTAATCTCTTCTAAAATCTCTCTAGTTACAGCACATCCTTCTTCGGTAAGGGATTCAAAACTGTTCACGATACTCCAAGTGCCAATGCCTTATAAAGCTTAAATTCTGCATAATTCCTAAAATTAACTTGGTTGCTCGCCACAGATGAGTATTGTAATATGGAACTTCAGTCACTTTTATTTTTAACTCAAACTGCAGCCAACCTGACCAATGAGGAAGGCTGGCAAAGGTTCTGTTATTAAGAGTGCCTTTAAGCAGAAAACAGGCCAAAGCCACCTATATCCAATGTAGGACGTTTGAAAAGTTGTCATTGTAACAGAGGAAGCAAGACGGACAGTGGGAACGAAAGAATAAATGTCAAGACAGCAATACATTATCCAGATAATTTGTTTCAGTGATGTTAGTGTCAACCTACATAATGTGCTTGTGATAATCAGTAACAAAAGTTATAAAGGCTTTGACTGATCTCTGTTACTATCTTCTTGCAGGCGATTGAAAATGTAGATTCTGCTGCTGAGTACAAGGTAACTAATTTCCTTTACTATGTTTCTACTTTGTCCTGTGTTTCAGTACATCGGCCTAATGCACTCAAATGAAGAAGCACCCCATAACAGCCAGAACATAACTGTTTAATTTTAGCATTTAACCTGCCAGTAATAGTCAAGTTGGACTTTCCTTTTACATAACGAGGTTGTAAGAGGGTTCCAAACAAATGAGGAGCTGGGATCCTATGTAATTTACAAAAATAATGGCAAATTAATCACAGTAAAATTCTGATAGAACATAACTCATTTGTAGAATGGGGACAATATTATTTCTCTGTATTTCCCTCCTGGGAAGGGCGATGGCTTCTGCACAGAAACAGAGTTTGATGGACTACCACCAAGCAGTCAAATTTTCCCATTAGCTGCATGCATTTCATTTTTTTAAGCTAGCAACTGGAACTTAGATCAAAATGTTAGGCAGAGTCTTTCAAAATTCGATGTCAAGAAAATGGTGAGGGTCCTCTAGAAAGCACATAGAATATGAGTATTGCTGAAAAAACTGATTATTTGTCATCTGGTATTGGTGGTGAGTTACCACTCTTAATCATTGCAAGTATTACCTCATAATTGTTTCAAAGTTCAAAGTAAATTTTTTATCAAAGTATGTATATGTCACCATATACTACCTTGAGATTCATTTTCTTGCAGGTACTTACAGGAAAATAAAGAAATACGATAGAATCAATAAAAAAAAACCCAAACACAAAGACTGACAATCAACCAATATGCTAAAGAAGCCAATTTGTGTAAATACAAATAAATAAATAAATACTGAAACTGTGGGGTGTAGAGTCTTTGAAAGTGTGTCCATAGGTTGTAGAATCAATTCAGAGTTACAGGATTTTGCCTCAGCATTTGTGTATCACTGTCTTAAATCAGGATGGGATGTGAATCGGTAAGAGAAATGGCAGCAGGAGTCGTGGTTCTGCTGCCACTGTTATTCTGAGTATTGAAGCCATCTGCTTAGGAGATGCTGTAATGGATCGTACAGATGCTACATTAATGTTGGAAGAAGCAAATGTTTCCCTACTCTTTTTCCATAGCATTGAAAGTTTTGCCTGTTTCAGTATTAGAAAATGATTACTGGGTCTGTTTCCACCACCCTTCCAGGCTGTACATTCAATATCATATCAACTCTCAATATATTAAGAATTCCACCCGAGATTGCTTGCCATTCTTTTGGTGAAAGCTTTAATATCTACTTTATTTAACTAACAAGAATTACTATATTTTGTTGTACTCATTGGATTCTGGTGTTGGGAGAATATTTGTTGCTTGCTGTTCTTGGAGAGGATGTAAAATGATTACTTTTTTTTGCTGTTAATGGTAAAGTCTCACTAGTTTTGTTTGTGTTTTTAATTTCCATCTGAAGGTAATAGATTTTTTAGTTCTCCTGATCCTCCATACAGCTGGAGCAAACAACAGCAAGAAACAAGTAGAGAAACTGTTACGCAGCAAGATTCGCCTTGGCCTTATCGGGGATCAGCTTTTGCAGGTTGCATTCCGGAGTCATGCTCTGGTTAGTGTCATCAGTCATCTGCAGGAGTTTCACTTTCTCTGATGTCAAAAGTCTTAAACCTCCAGCTGAAATATTCAATTAATACTGTTTTGTTTAAGCCAGCTCCAGATTTCACTTTTTGTATAATGTGTCTACAACTGCTCTTTATTTTTGCAACACTTTTCTTAAATAAACTGTCAAATGTAATTGTGCTTCAGGGTCAATGTGGTACTGACAATGAATAATCATCGATTCAGTTATTTTCACACCTGCCTCTAGAAATATCTTGCCCTTCTGCTCTCTCCCTATGTATGGAATAATCTATCCCATGTGTATTTCTTTCAGTCAAACTAACTGCCCTCTAAGTCTGTGCATTCCAGTTGCTATGATCCACAAGAATTTTCTGAGCCCTGATATCAATTTATATTTGATCAATTTGCATTTGAAAAAATTAGAGAGGAAACCTATTTTAATTGGATTTGGTTTATTATCAGATCATAATAATCGTAATCATAATCTGGGTGATTTATAACAACAACATTTTGTTTTACGTAGACTGCTCTCTTAGTTTTCGATTATCATGATTTCTCACCCCATTTCTTTCAAATGCCTTACCTATGGTAGGTATTCGTACTCCTTACACTAATCAGTCTTCACCTGTTTATGTGTATCAGGGTCCAGAAAAGATTCATGAGAATGATTCCAGGAATGAAAAGCCTATCGTAAAGAGGACCAGTTGATGGCTCTAGGCCTGTATTCACTAGAATTCAAGAGAATGAGAGGGATTTCATTGAAACCTATCAAATGTTGAAAGGCCTTGCTAGAGGGGATATGGATATGATGTGTTTCCTATGGTGGGGGAGTCTAGGACCAGAGGGCACAGCCTCACAATAAATCAATGTCCATTTAGAATGGAGATGAGGAGGAATTTATTTAGCCAGAGAGTGGTAAATCTGTGGAATCTATTACCACAGTCAGCTGCAGAGGCCAAATCATTGGGTATATTTAAGGCAGAGGTTGATGTATTCTTGATTACTCAGAGCATGAAGGATTACAGGAAAAAGGAAGGAGATTGGGGCTGAGAGGGAAATGGATCAGCTGTGATGAAATGGCAGAGCAGACTCTATGGGTTAAGTGGCCTAATTCTGCTCCTATATCTCTGGTTTTATGATCTTGTATAATCTTACACTTCGTTCCTCTGTGCCCTCCCACACCTCTGCTTTGAAAAATATTACCCTCACAAAATGCTGAAGGAACTCAGCAGGCCAGGCAGCATCTATGGAAAAAATAAAAGTATGGTTGACGTTTCAGGCCGAGACCCTATGGCAGGACTGGAGTAAAAAAGATGAGGAGTGGATTTAGAAGGTGGGGGAAGGGAGAGAGAAACGCCAGGTGATAAATGAAACCGGGAGGGAGAGGGATGAAATAAAGAGCTGAAAAGTTGATTGGTGAAAGAGATACTGGTCTGGAGAAAGGGCAGTCCGAAAGGAGAGAACAGAAGGCCATGGAAGAAAGGAAATGGGGGAGGAGCACCAGAGAGAGGCGATGGGCCGTCAAAGAGATAAACGAGAGAAACTGCAGATGCTGGAAATCAAAGCAACATGCACAAAATGCTGGAGGAACTCAGCAGACCAGGCAGCATCTGTGGAAAAGAGTAAGCAGTTGACATTTTGGGCCGAGACCCTTTGGGTCTGTACTTTTTTCCATAGGTGCTGCCTAGCCTGCTAAATTCCTCCAGCATTTTGTGTGTGAGGCAAGGAGAGGGAGTGAGAAAGGAAAATGGGGAAAGGGGAATGGTGAAGAGGGGAGGAGGCCAGAACTGGAAGTTTGAGAAATCGATGTTCCTGCCATCAGGTTAGAGGCTACCCAGACAATATAAAGTGTTGCTCCTCTAACCTGAGTGTGGCCTCATCACAACAGTAGAAGAGCCAATGGATTGACTTAGCAGAATGAGAATGGAAAGTAGAATTAAAATGGGTGGCCACTAGGAGATCCATTTTAATTCCACTTCCCATTCCCATTGCAAAATGCCAAAGGTTCCTGGCCCAAAACGTTGACATTACTTTCTTCCATAGATGCTGTCTGGCCAGCTGAGTTCCTCCAGCATTTTGTGAGTGTTGCTTAGATTTCCGGCATCTGCAGATTTTCTCTTGTTTGAGCCCTCTGTCCTCCCCCACTTTTGAGGAAGGAGTTGCCTACTCAAAACATTGACTAGTTTTTCTTTGCACAGATGCTGCTTAACTCTTACAGCATTTCTGTTTTTGTATCAAATTACAGCATCTGCTGTTTTATTTGTTTTCCACAGTAAGTTATTTTTTGATTATTTTGGCTATGCTTAATGCAAAATAAGCCGGCTGGTGGCATAGCGGCATCAGCACCAGACTCCAGGGCGAGTGGTCCCGAGTTCAAATCCAGCCGGCTCCCTTGCACACTTTCCATCCGTGCTGGGTTGAGCGTCGAGCTTGCAACTCAACCTTGTTTAAAAAAAAAATGCTAAAGACACAACATATGATGAGCAATCACCAAAAAGATAGGTGCAAAAAACTTGTCACAACGGCATCCCGATGACTCCACCTTAATAGTTAGGGCTATTCTTCTTAATGCAAAAAGCACTTTCCACGTAGATAATTAGATGTAATATTGCACAGTCTAATATTGCCGAAGGCTAGCCACTTCTTGAAGTAAGACTTTTCACTGTGCAATAGGTTCACAAAATGTTTTGGGTTTAGCATTGTTAATCACCTTGTTGCAGAAAAAAAATCACTCTACCCTTCAATAAAAATCCTATTATTTTAATCCAGGTTGTCCGTGAATACTTTCCTTCTGTGCTGTCCTTGGCTCAGACTCTGTTGAGATCCCCAGATGTGAGTGTAGTGTCATTTGGAAGTCAGATGTATAAACATGCCTTTATGATGTTTGATTCCTACTGTCAGCAGGTAAGAGGAGAGTTTTTGTTTTTTTTTACGGAAAGCTGACTTTTTGTATGGTATGGTATAATGATCGTTTTCAAATTTCTCACCTAAGTAGTTATTTTTTTATGCCTGTTTACAGGTAAGTTGGTGAAGCAGTAATTCAAGGCTTGGACTATTTAACCACAGATTTTAGTTTAAATCCCATCATTGCCGTTGGGGAATTTAAAGTCAATTTACTTTCACTAAATAAGGTAAAATGAAAAAAAAATAGCATTGAGTAATCTTAACCAGAAGTAGAGTAGTGGTTATTATCACTGACATGTGATGAAAGTCGCTTAGCAGCAGCAGTATAGTGCAGTATATAATGAAATTATTATAAATTACAGTAAGATTATATAAAAAATAAATAATGCAAAAAGAGCAAAATTGTGAGGTAGTGTTCATGGGCTTTTCCTGATGGCAGAGGGGAAGGAAGAAGCTCTTCCTAAGACATCTGAGTGTGCATTTCTGGCTTCTGTAGCTCCTTGATGGTAGCAATGAGAAGAGAGCATATTTCGGATGGCGATGGTCCTTTATAATGGATGCCACCTTCTTGAGATATCACCTTTCGAAGATTGAAATAAAACTCCATATGGTTCACTCACTGCTTGGGAATAAAATCTATCATCCTTGCGTAGTCTTGACCACATATGATTCTAGACAGGTACTTCTCTCCTCCAGCAGATTTCTGAACTGTCCATGAACACCACCTCTCTATTTCGCTCTCTCTTTGCGCTGCTTATTTATTTTTTCATATTTCTTATTGCAATATATAGTATTTCAATGTATTGCATTGTATAGCTACAGCAAAACAACAGAATTTATGACAAATGTTAGTGGTAATAAAGCTGATTCTGATTGTGAAGAACCAAGATATAATAAAAACAAAATTCTGTGGATACTGGAAATCTGAAATGATATTCAAGAAAATACCGGTCCTGTGGACAGGCAAAAAGCAGTTAATGTTTTAGGGCAATGTATTTCATGAGATTGCGGTTTGATCTTTTAAAAAAAAAAACTAGGATTTTCTGTTTTTATTTCTAATGTTCATTACATGTGTGCATTAACATTCAAGCTATTTTAGAATAAGAAAACAGTTGTGATTACATCTGATTGCAGGAGGTTGTTGGTGCGCTGGTGACACATGTTTGCAGTGGTTTCACTGCAGAGGTGGATATCTCACTTGATGTGCTCATAGACTTGGTCTCCCAGTGCTCATCTGCTATGGCTGTCTATGCTGTATTTGTGAAGGTCGGTTGATTTTATATCTTACTTTCAAGAGAAACATTTAAGATATTTAAGAATGTGGCTTTCTCATTGTACTCCAGGGAGCGTGAAGTGCAGAATCAAATATCGCTGTGATGATTGTACGTCCTAGTATCAATTGTTTGGTGACAATAAAGTATAAGTATAAAGTGCTGGTATCAGATACCACTCAATGATAAATCATTCATTGAGAATAGTTTCACATGAAATATGCAGCAGATTCCAGATTTTTCTTTTTAACTGCAGCCTTGCCTCAATAGCTTATATTTAAGTATTTGTGGATCTTTGGAAAATCCGGTCTTTTTTGCTCTGACTTCATTTTCCTTAAGAATATAAGAAACAACAAGAATCAGTCCGTCATACCTTCGTGCCTTCCCCACCATTCGATCAGATCATGACTAATCCAGTTTTAGCATCAACACCACTCATGCTTTCTCCTAAACCTGACTCCCATGTCATTGAGATATCTGTCATTCTACGTGCTACATCAGAGGTTTTCTACTTTTATGCTTCATGCTGCATGCAATAAAGCCCAGCATTCCTTTAGCCTGCTTAATTATTGTTCCTTTGGTATGCTGACTACTTCTGTTCTATTTCTTAGGGACCTTGAATCCCTTCGTATTTACGTTGTAGTTTCACTCCATTGAAATAAACTCTTTTCATTCTTTCTTCCAAAGTTTATACTTTATAGTTTCTTACTTTTTACTCTGTCAACTTCTTGCTCGGTGGATTTATCTATTCATATTTGCATGCTCTTTAGCACCTCCTTTCTATCTGCTAGCTGACACATCCTTGTATCAGTAAATTTGCAACGGTGGCACTAGAGACCTGGGTCTAGTTGGCACCAGACACCACTGTTGTTGGCCAAATCACAGGAGGTAACAAATCAACATATAAAGTTCAAATTAAATTTATTATTAAAGTACATAAAGTACATATGTATCACCATATACAACCCTGAGGTTCATTTTCTTGTGGGCATATCAATAAACCCATAATAGAATCAATGAAAGATTCACCAACTTGGACATTCAACCAGAGTGCAAAAGACAACGAACTATGCAAATACAAATAGAGAGAAATAATAATAATAATATTCCCCTCAGTAAGTATGCCATTTTGGAAACTATTGGGGGTGACAGCCTACCGGGGTGAGGGGTTGCTCAGCTACCAGGTCTCTGGCACTGAGTCTGGTGCTGTGGTTCAGAAGAGAAGAGAGGTGGAGAGGAGTGCGGTGATGACAGGAGATTCCATAGTCAGAGCAACAGAGACGAGGTTCTGTGGCCACATAGAGATACCCAGATGGTATATTGCTTCCCAGGTATCAGGGTTAAGGATGTCTCAGATCTAAAAGGGCAGGGTGAGCAGCCAGAAGTCTTGGTACATGTTGACACCAATGGCATGGGTAGGAAAGGTGACGAAGTCCTGAAGAGAGATTTTAGGGAGCCAGGTAGAAAGCTGAAAAACAGGACCTCCAGGGTAGTAATCTCTGGATTGCTGCCTGTGCCAAGCACCAGTGAGGGTAAGAATAGGATGATTTGGCAGGTGAATGCATGGCTGAGGAATTGGTGCAGGGCACTGGAGTTCAGATTTCTTGATCATTGGGATCTCTTCTGGGGAAGGTGTGACCTGTACAGAAGGTACGGGCTATACCTGAACCCAAGGGGGACCAATATCCTTGTAGGAAGATTTGCTAGAGCTATTCGGGAGGGTTTAAACTAATTTGGCAGGGGGATGGAAACCTGAGTGATAGGGCTGAGGATGAGGTAGTTGGCTTACAAACAGGTAGTGTGTAGTGAGACCGCTGGCAAGGAGGTGCTGATATTAGGGCAAAATTGCAGTCAACAGGATGAGTTGCAACGTAAAAGGCGGACAAAATTGAAAAGGGTGAATACAAGACTGAAGGAGTTATATTTGAATATGGAATAAGGTTGATGAGCTTGTAGCACAATTACAGATTGGCATGTATGATGTTGTGGGCTGAAAGAAAATTGTAGCTCTGTGTTTTTAAAAAAAAAAGTCATATCATTAGAAGGAGTTGACATAGGACCGGAAGGTGTTGAATTGTTGTGGGTAGAGCTAAGGAACTGCAAGGGTAAAAAGATCCTGATGGGAGTTTATATAGAGACCCCCAAACAGTAGTAAAGATGTGGGCTACAATGGGAGATAGAAATGCATGCCAGAAGGGCAATGTTACAATAGTCATGGGAGATTTCAAAATGGAGGTAGATTGGGAAATTCAGATTGGTGCTGGATCCCAAGAAGGGGAATTTCTAGAATGCCTACAGCTCGTGGTTGAGTCCAGCTATTCTGGGTTGGGTGTTGTGCAATGAACTAGAATTAATGAGAGATCTAAGGGTAAAGGAACCCCGAGGGGAAAGTGATCATTATATGATAGAATTCACCCCGCAAGTTGTGAATGAGCAGCTAAAGTCAGATGTATCAGTATTACAGTGGAGTAAGGGGAATTACAGAGGCATGAGAGAGGAGATGGCCAAAATTGTTTGGAAAAGAACACTAGCAGGAATGATGACAGCAGCAATGGCTGGAATTTCTGGGAGCAATTCGGAAGGTGCGGAATGCATACATCCCAAAGAGGAAGAAGTGTTCTAAACGCAGGATGATACAACTATGGCTGACAAAAGAGGTCAAAGCTGATATAAAAGCCAAAGAGTGGCATATGATAGAGCAAAGATTAGTGGAAAATTAGAGGATTGGGATGTTTTAAAAACCAACAAAAGGCAACTAAAAAGTAATAAAGGAAAAGATGGAATATGAAGGTAAGGTAGCCAATAATATTAAAAAGGATACCAAAAGTTTCTTCAGAAATACAAAGTGTGAAAGAGAGGCGGGAGTAGATAGTGGATTACTGGAAAGGTAGTAATGGGGGACAAGGAAATAGTGGATGAACTGAATAAGTATTTTGCATCAGTCTTCACCGTGGAAGACACTAACAGTATGGTAGAAGTCCCAGGTGACGGGTTGTGAAGTTGCCATTACTAGAGAGAAGGTTCTTGGGAACTGAAAGGTCTGAAGGTAAATAAGTCACATGGACCAGATGGTATACACTCCAGGGTTCTGAAGGAGGTGGCTGAAGAGATTGTGGAGACATTAGTAATGATCTTTCAAGAATCAATTGATTTCTGGCATGGCTCCAGAGGAATGGAAAATTGCAAATGTCACCTCACTTTTCAAGAAGAGAGAGAGAGGCAGAAGAAAGGCCAGTTAGTGTGATCTCGGGTTGGGAAGATGTTGTAGTTGACTGTCAAGGATACAGTTTTGGGGTACTTGGAGGCACATGATAAAATAGACGTAGTCATTGTGGTTTCCTTGAGAGAAAATCTTGCCTGACAAATCTATTGGAATTCTTTGAAGAAATAACATGCAGGATAGACAGAGGGGAATCAGTGAATGTAGTGTACTTGGATTTTCAGAAGGCCTTTGACAAGGTGTCATATATGAAGCTGCTTAACAAGTTAAGAGCATTACAGGAAATGTACTAGCATGGATAAATCATTGGGTGATTGGCTTTCTAAAGCACTGATTAGGCCTCATTTGGAGTATCATGAGCAGTTTTGGGCCCCTCAGCTAAGAAAGGATGTGCTGACATTGGAGATTGTTCAAAGGAGGATCACAAAAGTGGTTCCAGGATTGAAAGACTTGTCATATGAAGAGTGTTTGATGGCTCTGGGCCTGTACTCACTGGAATTCAGAAGTGTGAGGGGTGATCTCATTGAAACCTACTGAATGTTAAAAGGCTTTGATACTGTGGATGTGGAGAGGATGATTCCTATGGTGGGGGTGTCTAGGATCAGAGGACACAGCCTCAGAATAGAGGGTTGTCCTTTTAGAATGGAGATGAGGAGGAATTTCTTTAGCCAGAGAGTGGTGTATCTGTGGAATTTGTTGCCACAGCCAGCTGCGGAGGCAAAGTCATTGGGTATTTATAAGGCAGAGGTTGATAGATTCTTGATTGGTCAGGGCATGAGGGGATATGGGGAGAAGGCAGGAGATTGGGACTGAGAGGGCCTAAGTCTGGTCCTATATCTTGTGGTCTTAATAAATAAATGAGCAATAAATGTTGAGTCTTTGAAAGTGAGTCCATAGGTTATGGGAACATTTCAGTGATGGGGCAAGTGAAGTTGAGTGGTTATCCCCTTTGGTTCAAGAGCTTGATGTTTGAAGGGTCTGAGCCTGGTGGTGTGAGACTTGAGACTCCTGTACTTTCTTCCTGATGGTCGCAGCGAGAAAAAAAGCATATCCTGGGTGGTAGGGGTCACTGTCGATGGATGCTGCTTTGCTGTGACAATGCTTCATGTAGATGTGCTCAACGATGAGGAGGGCTTTACTTGTGATGAACTGGGCTGTGTCCACTACTTTTTATATAGAATTTTCCATTCAAGGGCTTTGGTGTTTCCATATCGGGCTTTGAAGCAGCAAGTCAATATACTATTCACTACCCATCTATAGAAGGTTGTCATATTTCTAACCTTCTCCGCCTCTAATCCTCGGATGAGATCTGGCTGATGGACCTCTTGTTTCCTTCTCTTTAAGTCAATAATCAGCTCCTTGGTCTTGCGTTAAGTAGGAAGATGTTGTTATAGCACCACTCAGCTGGGTTTTCAGTCTCTCTCCCATATGTTATTTGTTGCCACCTTTGATTCGGCCTGCGACAGTGGTGTCAGCAAATCTGAATATGGCATTGGAGCTGTGCTTAGCCACACAGTCATAAGTGTAAAGTGAGTAGAGCAGTGGGCTAAGCACTCAACCTTGTAGTGCACTTTTGCTGATGGCGATTGTGAAGGAGATGTTGTTGCCAATCTGAACTGACTGGGGTCTACAGGTGAGGAAATCCAGGATCCAAATGCCCAAGGAGCTAGTGATTAGTCTTGGAGGGATGATGACAGGAGGCAGATTGAAAATCTGGCTGAATGTTGCCACAGCAACAACCTCCCACTCAATGTCAGCAAAACTAAGGAGCTGAATATTGACTTCAGAAGGAGGAAACTGGAGGCCCATGAGCCAGTCCTCACTGGGGGATCAGAGGTGTTAAAGGTCAGTAATTTTAAATTCCTCAGTGTTATCATTTCAAGTATAATTATGAAAAAAGCACGGCGTCATGTCTACCTCCTTAGTAGCTTGAGAAGATTTGATGGGACATCTAAAACTTTGACAAACTACTATAGATGTATGGTGGAGAGTATATTGACTGGTTGCATCACAGCCTGGTATGGAAACACTAATGCCCTTGAAAGGAAAATTCTACAGTAAATTGTGTATATAGCCCAATGCATCACAGGTAAAGCCCTCCCCACCATTGAGCACATCTGCATAGAGTGCTGTTGCAGGAAGGAGACCTCCATCATCAGGGACCCTTACCAGGCAGACCATGCTTTCTTCTCATTGCAGTCATCAGGAAGAAGGCACAGGGGCTCCAGGACTTGCATCATCAGATTCTTGAACCTGTGGGGATAACTTCACCGGCCCCATCACTGAACTGTTCCCACAACCTATGGACTCATTTTCAAGGACTCTTCATCACATGTTCTCAATACATTGCTTACTTATTTATTATTATTTCTTCCTGAGGAAACTAAAGAAATTTGGCCTGTCCCCTAAAACCCTCACTAATTTTTATAGATGCACATAGAAAACATTTTTCTAGGGTGCATCACAACCTGGTATGGAAGTTGTCCTGTCCAAGACCGAAAAAAGCTGCAGAAGATCATGAACACGGCGCAGCATATCACACAAACCAATCTTCCGTCCTTGGACTCACTTTACACCGCACGCTGTCGGAGCAGTGCTGCCAGGATAATCAAGGACACGACCCACACAGCCAACACACTTTTCGTTCCTCTTCCCTCCGGGAGAAGGCTCAGGAATTTGAAGACCCGTGCGGCCAGATTTGGGAACAGCTTCTTTCCAACTGTGATAAGACTGCTGAACGGATCCTGACCTGGATCTGGGCCGTACCCTCCAAATATCCGGACCTGCCTCTCGGTTTTTTTGCACTACCTTACTTTCCATTTTTCTATTTTCTATTTATGATTTATAATTTAAATTTTTAATATTGACTAATTTTTACTATTTTTAATATTTGTAATCCAGGGAGTGGAAAGCGCAGAATCAAATATCTCTGTGATGATTGTATGTTCTAGTATCAATTGTTTGGCGACAATAAAGTATAAAGTATTATTTCTTTTTTTTCTTGTGTATTTGCACATTTGGTTTCTGTTTGTCGTGTTGGGTGTGGTCTTTCATTGATCCTATTTTGTTTCTTGGATTGACTGTATATGCTCATGAGAATACAAATCTCATGGTTGTATACGGTGACATATATGTAGTTTGATAATAAGTTTACTTTGGACTTTGAATCCTGACCTTCAGTGGTGTCTGTATGGGGTTTGTATATTCTCACATCGGTGTCCTCAGGGCACTCCTGTTTCCTCCCACATCCCAAAGATCTGCAGATGGTAGGTTAGTTGGCCATTCTAATTTGGGTCTGGTGTGTGGTGAGTGGTAGAATCTGTAGGAGTTGATGGGAATGTGGTATTGATATAAAAGGATTGGTTGATTGTCAGTGTAGTAGTTTGAAGGGCCTGTTCCCATGTTGTATCTTGCTATGGGTATATCTTAGCAGGGTTGAGAAATGGCTAGAAGATAGCATCTATAACAAACTAAGGAATCTCTTTTTATTTCACAGGGCATCTTGGATTATATGGACAACTTGTCTCCTCAACAAATCAGGAAGCTGTTTTTTATTCTTAGCACCTTGGCTTTTGGTAGAGGACTGGAGGGCAGCCATATTCAGGTGAGGGAGAGACTATGAACAATCTGCGAATATTCGGGTTTATCATGTATGTGCGTAGTCCTTCTGGAATTTCATCTCATGAAAACCTGTGGTGATGTATACATTCATAACAAGTTTTCTCTTTGCCAGAATGATCTAAGTTAAATGGAGGAATTGCTAACTATGCTTTGACCTATTTCACAGGATGATATGCACATTATTATCAGGAAACAACTGTCCAGTACAATATCCAAATATAAGCGCATTGGGATCATCGGGGCAGTCATGATGGTGGGATTCATGGCCTGTGATAGGTAATGTAAATTGCACATCATCTAATTGCACATCAATCTGTCTGCTGGCCAACTCTTAGCAAAGTTCTCAAGGACAGACACAAGGTTATTTTTTGCAGTATTGTAAATGTCTACAAGAAAATGGATCTCAGTGCGGTATATGGTACATACACTCATTGGCCACTTTATTAGCTGCACATTAATGCAAATATCTAATCAGCCAATCATGTGGTAGCAACTCAATGCATAAAAACATGCAGACATGGACAAGAGTTTCAGTTGTTCAGACCAAACGTCAGAAAGGGGAAGAAATGAGATGTAAGTGACTTTGACTGTGGAATGATTGTTGCTGCCAGAGAAAGTGTTTTGAGTATCTCAGAAACTGCTATCTCTTGGGATTTTCATGCACAACAGTCTCAGAGTTAACAGAGAATCACATGGGAAACTAAAGATATCTAGGGAGCGGCAGTTCGGTGGGCGAAAATGTTTTGTTAATGAGAGAGGTCAAAGGATAATGGCCAGACTGGTTCAAGTTGACAGGAAGACAGCAGTAGCTCAAATAACCATGCATTACAACAGTGGTGTGCAGAGGAGCATCTCTGAATGCACAATACATTGAACCTTGAAGCCGATAACCCTTTCCCTCATCTTCAACTCTCCTCCTCTTCCTGAACACCCCACTCTGGTCTTCTGGCTGCTGTGGATCTTTTCATTGCTAACATTCAGAGGTGCAAAGGACTTGGTGCAAGACTCCCAGAAGGTTAATTCACAGGTTAAGTCTGTGGTAAAGAAGGCAAATGCAACGTTTGCATTCATTTCAAGGGGAATAGAATATAAAAACATGGCGATAATGCTGAAGCTTTATAAGACACTAGTCACACCGCACTTGGAGTATTGTCAACAGTTTTGGGCCCCATGCCTCAGAAAGGATGTGTTGTCATTGCAGAGTCCAGAGGAGGTTCATGAGGATGATAACAGGAATGAAGGGGTTAACATACAAGGAGCATCTGGGAGCTTTGGGCCTGTACTCACTGGAATTTAGAAGAATGAGTGGGGATCTCATTGAAACCCACCAAGTGTTGAAAGGACTCGATAAGCTGGATGTAGAGAGGAAGTCTCCTTTGGTGGGGGTATCCAGAACTAGAGGGTACAGCCTCAAAATTGAAGGGTGACCTTTTAAAATAGAGGCAAGGAGGAATTTTTTTTTTTTAGCGAAAGAGTGGTGAATCTGTGGAATGCTGTGCTGCAGACTGCAGTGGAGGCGAAGTCCATGGGTAAATTTAAAGTTGAAGTTGATAGCTTCGACGCATCAAGGGATATGGTGAGAGGGCAGATATATGGGGTTGGGTGCGATCCGGGATCAGCCATGATGAAATGGCAGAGTGGACTCGAACTGACTGGCCTAATTCTGTTCCTGTGTCTTATGGTCTAACTGCCAACGAACTGCCTCAACATTACTTCTACTCTCTCTAATTCTAACCTCACTCCTTTCAAATGCACTTCTCTCCCCTCTCTCGGCACTAATCCTAATCTCACCATCTATCCCACAAATAAGAGGGATGTTGTAGTCTGGTGGAGTGATCTATACTTTGCTGAGCACCAACAAGAGTCCAGTCCTGATGAAGGGTTTTGGCCTGAAACGTCGACTGCACTCTTTAGCATAGATGCTACCTGGCCTACAGAGTTCCTCCAGCTTTTTGTGTGTGTTACTCTACTTTGCTAAGGCCAGACGGCAACTCTCAGACACCTCCTCTTACCTACCCCATGAACAGGACCCCACTGAGGAGCACCAGGCCATTGTCACTCACACCATCACTGACATTAATTCTGGGAATCTCCCATCCACTGTTATCAACCTCATAGTTCACTTACCCTACACCTCCCATTTTTACCTCCTTCCCAAGATCCATAAACCTGCCTGTTCAGATAGATTCATTGTTTCTGCTTGTTCCTACCCTGCCAAACTTGTAACTGCATACCTTGACTCTGTTGACCCTGATTCAGCCACTTCCGTGACATTTCACATGTCCTTGATCTTTTCAATGACTTTAAGTTCTCTGGTCCTGATCATCTCATTTTCATGAGGTCCCTAAAGTCCTCCATCCCCAGGAACAGGAAGGCCTCAAAGCTCTGCTTCTTTCTGGACAGCAGACCCAACCAGTTTCCCTCCTGCACCACTCTCCTCTGTCTGACGGAACTTGACCTCACTCTGAATAATTTCTCCTTTGGCTTCTTCCACTTCCTTCAAACAAAAGGTGTAGCCAATGGCGTTCGCTTGGGTACCAGCTATGCCTGCTTTTTTAGGGCGACGTGGAACAGTCTATGTTCCAAGCCTACATCATTATCAACTTTTCCTACACTACATCGACAATTGCATTGATGCTGCTTCCTGCAACCTGAACTCATCAACTTCATCAACTTTGCCTCCAACTTCAAATTTACCTGTTCTGTTTCCGTCACCTCCCTTCCCTTTCTCGATCTCTCTGTCTCTATCCCTGGAGACAGTTATTGATACCTTTTATAAGCCCACTGATTTTCACAGCTACGTGGACTTTCACTTTTCCCGCTTTTGTCACTTGTAAAAATGCTGTCCCCATCTCCTAATTCCTCCGTCTCCTCAGCACCTGCTCTCAATATGAGGCTTCTCATTCTAGACCTAATGAGATATCCCCCTTCAAAGAAAGAGGCTTTCTTCCTCCAATAACACTGCCCTCACCTGCATCTTTTCCATTTCACGCTCGCCTGTCCTCACTCCACCCACCCACCACCACACCAGGGATAGGGTTCCTCTTGTCCTCACCTGCCACGTCACCAGCCTCCGCATCCAGCACATTGTTCTCTAACTTCCACCATCTCCAACTGGATCCCACCACCAAGCACATCTTTTCCTCCCCTCCCCCCCCTCACTTTCCATTTTCCACAGGGATCGCTCCCTACACAACTCACTTGTCCATTCGAACCTTCCCACTGATTTCCCTCCTGGTGCTTATCATTGCAAGTGGAACAAATGCCATAATCGCCCCTACACCTCTTCTCTCACCACCAAACGGTCCTTCCAGGTGAGGCGACATTTCGCCTGTGCGTCTGTTGGGGACATCTACAATATCTATCTGGTGGCTTCCTGTATGTCGGTGAGATCCAACATAGACTGGGAGACCGTTTCACCGAGCGTCTACACTCCATCAGCCAGAAGAAGCGAGATCTCACAGTGGCCACCCATTTCAGTTCTACTTCCCATTCCCATTCCCATTCCAACATGTTAGTCTACGGCCTCCTCTTCTGACTTACTCATGTTGGAGGAGCAACACCTTGTAATCCATCTGCGTAGCCTCCAGCCTCATGGCATGAACGTCAATTTCTCAAACTTCTGATAATGCCCTCTTTCCCCCCTTCACCTTTCTCCCCTTCACCTTTCTCCCATCCCCTTTTCCTTCTGTCACCGTATCTCTTTACCTGCCCATCGTCTCCCTCTGTGCTCCTCCCCCTTCCCTTTCTTCCATGGCCTTCTGTCCTCTCTTAGCAGGTTCCCCCTTCTCCGGTCCTTTATCTCTTTCACCAATTGACTTCCCAGCTCTTTGATTCACTCCTCACCGCCCCCCCCCCCCCCAACCTTCTTATCCTGACTTCTCATCTCTCTTCTCCAGTCCCGATGAAGGGTGTCAGCCCGAAACATCGACTGTTTACTCTTTTCCATAGATGCTGCCTGGCCTGCTGAGATCCTCCAGCATTTGTGTGTAGAACGGGCTGCAGCAGCAGTAAAGAAAACATACACTCAGTCACTCAGTGGCCACTTTATTAGGTTCAGGAGGTAATTTTGGAGACTGCAGATTCTAGAAATTTGAAACAAAAACAGAAAATTCTAGAAGTACTCAGCAGGTCAAGTATCGTCTGTGTTCAGGGAAGCAAGGCAAATTTTTTTGAATCAGAGACCCATTGTCAGAACTGAGGAGATGAGAAAAGAAGGGAAGGTGGGTGGGGGGGAGGATGGGAAGAAACAATTTCAGCTAATATAAGAGGAATTGAGTTACATGAAGTTATAGAATTCAGAAGGCTACAATGTGCCCAGATGGAAGTTGAGGTGATAATCCCTGAGCTCGTGGAGAACAGGAGGGCACGGACCAATAGTGGGAAATGGATGGAGATATTAAAGTAGCCTTCCTTCGCAATTTGCCTTCATGAGCAAGATAGCACAGTGAACTTTCCAGCACAAGTCTCACTGATTTGAATTGACATAAAGTATGTTTCAATGTGTATGTAACAAGTAAAGCTAATCTAATCATTACAGCAGGTGCAGAGTGCTTTGGACTTCAGCCTTCCTTTGTCAGCTATGGTTCAGTGACATATTCTTGCCTTTGAGTCAGGTTTCAGGTTGAAGTATGAACCTTGATATAATCTAGTGTAGACTGAGGGAATGCTACACTTAAGAAATACCATTGTATTATTTTGAACAAGGGCAAAAACCTGCAATAGTACCATGCAAGTTTACGTTCTTCTACAACCAACTTAAGAATAAAGAATCATGAACACCAGCCCCTGGCGGGCCATGGACTCACTCACTTTCAACTCGGACCTCAGTTCTGGTGCCCTGCAAGCCACAGGCTCCGCCACCCCCAGCTCCAGATCCAGCTTGGACTGAGGTCCTGACCCTCTCCAGACCCGGACCACTCTTACTGACACTGGTTCCTACTACTCGTCTTATTCCTCCACTACCATCTATCCTCCCTGTGATTCCCAACCTTCCCTCTACCTCTCATCCCCCTCCATTCCTCTGTTTCTTTCATCCTTCCCTGAACATCCCAACCCCCCCCTCCTGAGACCTCCCACTCTTTACCCTCCTCTGACCCTAGCCCCAACCCTTGCCGTGTCTTCCCCATCCCCTCTGACCTTCCCCTCTCTGAGGCAGAACGCCTTGTCCTTAGCAAGGGCCTCACTTTTGTTCCCCTCCGTCCACACCTCAGTGAGTTCCGTGCCCGCCATGACGTTGAACTCTTCTTCCGTCGCCTACGTCTCCGAGCCTATTTCTTTGGCAAGGATTCCCCTCCCCCCACTGATGACCCCTTCTACCATCTTCAACCCTCCTCCTCCTCCTCGACACCCCGCCTGGGCCTTCTACCTGCACTCGATGTTTTCATCTCCAACTGTCGCTGAGACATCAACTGTCTCAACTTCACCACTCCTCTCTCCTGTTCCAACCTCACTCCCTCTGAATGCACTGCTCTCCACTCTCTCCGCACTAATCCCAACCTCACCATCAAACCCGCTGACAAAGGTGGTGCTGTAGTAGTCTGGCGGATGGACCTCTACCTCACTGAGGCCAAACGGCAGCTCTCTGACACCTCCTCTTACTTACCCCTTACCCCTGGAACAGGACCCCACCAAAATACATCAAACCATTGTCTCCCGTGCCATCACCGCCCTTATCAACTCCGGAGACCTTCCATCCTCAGCTGCTAAACTCATTATTCCCACACCCCGTACCGCTCGGTTTTACCTCCTCCCAAAGATCCATAAGCCTGACCCATAGTTTCTGCCTGCTGCTGCCCCACCGAACTTGTATTTGCCTACCTGGACTCCATTTTGTCACCCATAGTTCAGTCCCTCCCCACCTATATCCGGGATACATCCCGTGCCCTTCACCTCTTCAATAACTTCCAGTTCCCCGGTCCCGACCGCTTCATTTTCACTATGGGTGTCCAATCCTTATACACTTCCATTCCCCATGAAGAAGGCCTCAAAGCCCTCCACTACTTTCTGGACGATAGACCTCACCAGTTCCCCACCACCACCACCCTCCTCCAGTTGGCGGAACTGGTACTCACACTTAATAACTTCTCTTTTGGCTCCAGCATGGGCCCCAGCTACGCCTGCCTCCTCGTTTGTTATGTGGAACAGTCTGTGCTCCAAACCTATACTGGTACTGCTTCCCAACTTTTCCTTCACTACATTGACGACTACATTGGTGCTGCTTCCTGCACCCATGATGAGCTTGTCAATTTTATCGACTTTGCTTTTAACTTCCACCCAGCGCTCAAATTCACTTGGTCCATCTCGGACACTTCTCTTCCCTTTCTCGATGTCTCGGTCTCCATCTCTGGAGACAGACTGTCCACTGACATCTTCTATAAGCCCACTGACTCTCATAACTACCTTGACTATACCTCTTCCCACCCTGCCACATGCAAAAATGCCATTCCCTATTCCCAGTTCCTCCATCTCCGCCGCATCTGCTCCCAGGATGAGGCTTTCCATTCCAGGACATCTTAAATGTCCTCTTCCTTTTAGGACCTTGGTTTCCCTTCTGCCGTCATCAATGATGCCCTCACCTGCATCTCCTCCATTTCCCGCACTTCGGCCCTCACCCCATCCTCCTGTCACCACCACAGGGACAGAGTTCCCTTTGTCCTCACCTATCACCCCACCAGCCTCTGGATCCAGCACATTATCCTCCGCAACTTCCGCCACCTTCAACAGGACCCCACCACTAAGCACATCTTTTCCTCTCTACCCCTGTCCGCTTTCCGCAGGGATCATTCCCTCCGCAACTCCCTGGTCCACAAGTCCCTCCCCATGGATCTCCCACCCGGTACTTATCCCTGTAAGCGTAAGTGCTACATCTGTCCCTACACCACCTCTCTCACTACCATTTAGGGCCCTAAACAGTCTGTCCAGGTGAGGCAACACTTCACTTGTGAGTCTGTTGGGGTCATCTATTGCATCTGGTGCTCCTGGTGCGGCCTCCTCTACATCGGTGAGACCCGACGCAGATTGGGGGACCACTTCGTCGAGCACCTCCACTCCATTCTCCAAAATAGACAGGATCTCCCGGTTGCCACCCACTTCAACTCTGCTTCACATTCCCATTCGGGTATGTTCATACATGTCCTCCTCTACTGCCATGATGAGGCCAAACTCAGGTTGGAGGAGCAACACCTCATATACCGTCCAGGTAGTCTCCAGCCCCTTGGTATGAACGTTGAATTCTCCAACTTCCGGTAATTCCTTCCCCCTCCCTTCCCCTATCCCTATGTCACTCTACCCCCTCCCCCAGCTGCCTATCACCTCCCTGCTTCCCCTCCCCCACCCCTTTATCTTTCCCCTTACTGGTTTTTCACCTGGAACCTACAGCCTTCTCCTTCCCACCCTCCCCCCACCTTCTTTATCAGGCCTCTGCCCCCTCCCTCTACAGTCCTGACGAAGGGTTCCAGCCCGAAACGTTGACTGATCGTTTCCACAGATGCTACCCGACCTGCTGAGTTCCTCCAGCGTGTTGTTAAGAATAAAGAGAATTCAGCAAATAATATACCATTTCTGAGATTTTTTTGGCATAGTGACCAGGAAGTACTATTCATAACATTTACTCATTCAGAGCAAAATGTTTCTAATATCACTTGCATCATACACCAGGGTGCTCTCTTCAGTTACCTGATGAGGTAACCGTGGCCTTTGACCAGGAGCAGATATCGTCAGGTGGTGCCCAACCTTCGTAGGGTGTGTCTGCCCTTAACCACTACACTCTCCAGTTGGCAGATCAGCGGTGGTGGCCAAGTCACTGCTCACCTGCTCCTGACTTCCAGCTCAACTCCTCTCACCTGCTCCATATCCAGCAAGAGGCCCTTTCTGCTTCCTCCCCCATCCTGCAAGCTGCTTGGTTCTTGATCTTTTCATCAAGGCCCAGTGTGGACAGCAACCTCCATGCTGACCTCGCCAGCAATTCTCTCCAGCCGATTTCCACAGGGAATAACCATATCTCCCATCCTCTGTCCCTGCTCTCCTGGACTAAGGACTGGTACTTCAGGACCTTCCCTTCACGAGCCTCCTCGCATCCTTCTTCCCATGGTACTGTGAGCTCCAACAGGATGACTTTCTTGTCTTTGGTGGATCACCGTATGATGTCTGGTGGAAGTGTGGTTTGCACCACTTCCAGGAACTGCGGCTTCCTCTCCACGTCAGCCCTCATCTCCCATGATGTGGCAGTTTGCAAGAGATTGGATTTAGACCTCTTTGATATGACTTGCATGGCCCTCTCCTTGATGGAAATGACCGCCCTGTTTGCCTCTCTGCCAGCTGGTCTCTTTTTACACCTCTCCCACTCCAGTGTGGCAGCAAGGGACAGCAGAACCTTGTGGCGCCACCTATACCGTACTTGTGTTAAAGCTGTTTTGCATCCTGGCAGTTAAGGTCCTCCCTCAGCTCCCACGTACGCAGCTGTGGTGGTATAGGGAGAGTGTAGAGTGTTATACACAGATCGCAGGAAGAAAGAAATGCGGAAGGGCTTCAGTCTCCAAAGCTCTGCCCAAGTGATCTTGTGCTTGGGAAGATCCTATTTCATCCAGGTGCCCTGTGACCTCAACTCCTCTGCCTTCAGTAACTGCTTTTGTTCTTGTGGTTCCATACCTCTGCCTGGACCATGTCATGTCTATCCCTTGCACTTGCCCGCACCCATTGTTGGGAGTGTGCAGAGCAAAGGCCTTACTGCCCCAGGCATGTGTTGCCTATGATGTCTCAACTGCAGGGAGCTCACTGCTTGGTCTGTGGCTGGGTTGGTGGCCCACTTTTGGCCTGATCTAGTTGTGACTCCTGCTTGATTTATTAGCTTGGCATCAGAGCCCCTCAGCGCTAACACAACTCTACACTTTGCCACCTTGAATTCCTCCAGTACTGATGACAATGGGAGGTGTAGCTGGCCTGATCTTATGTACAGCCATTGAAGTAAAGCTTGGGGTGGATCTCCAGCCACCTTCACCGGTGCTTGTTTACTTTCCTCTTGATGCCTTCTACAGAGGTCATGGGGAATTCGTACACCATGAAAAGCCAGAGCAGCCTTGGTAGAAGACCATGTTGGAACAACCATGTCTTATATTTATTAGGGAGTCTGGGTTTGTCGATCTTCTTCAGCCACTCTTCTGTCTGCTTTATGTTGGCACTGCCTGTCATTGCTGCATTAACCCACTTTCCTGGGTTGTCCTCTATGGATAGAATGACTTCTTGAAGACAGCTTGTTAGTAACTTCGCCCTTTTTGATCAACATGCATCTGGACTTCCTGGCCTTGAAGATCATCCTAGCTAAGGTAGCTACATTGTCCAGGGTTTCTAATGCCTATCTTACTTGGAAGTGGATTACAGTGGTTAGTGTGATGTCATCTATGAACCCCCATATTGCAGGCTGTTGGATGCTGGGCTCCAACACTGGGCCTTGGGTTGCATCTGCTGCTGCTTTCATACCCATAACACACAAGATGGGGGAGCTGGTACAGCCAGTTGGAATCCCCTTTTGGAGGTCTTGCCAACTGGTTGTAAAGTGAGCTGAAGTGAAGTGTAGCTTGAATCCTCCTAGGTAGCTGGTGATCATGTCTTGTGTTACTGGTGGGATATAGTAGTGGTCCAGGCTAACCTAGATGAGGATGTGTGGAATTTGATTCATAGGTGTTGGCTAAGTCTAACCAGATGACTGTTTGGTCACCTTTCTTCTGCCTGACCTCACGGATCAATTAGCTGATTATTGAAGAGTGTTCAAGGCACCCAGAAAAACCCAGGATGCCACTTTTCTATGTAAACACGAGAAAATCTGCAGATGCTGGAAATTCAAGCAACACACACAAAATGCTGGTGGAATGCAGCAGGCCAGGCAGCATCTATAGGAAGAAGTACAGTCAACGTTTCGGGTCAAGACCCTTCGTCAGAGTGTCCTGACGAAGGGTCTTGACCCGAAACGTTGACTGTACTACTTCCTATAGCTGCCTGACCTGCTGTGTTTCACCAGCATTTTGTGTGTGTTGCCACTTTTCTAGATGGATGTGTTGATATAGTCATTCTCCATTAAGTAAGAGGTCAGCCTTCTCACAAGCACCAATAATATCTTGCACACCGCGATAAGGAGGGAGATTGTCCTAAACTGGACGATTGTGAAGGAATTCAGCAATTTTCCGGCTTAGTGGAATGAAGCCTTTGATCCAAATCTTCCTCATTATCTTCCACAACCTCCAGAGGAGTTTTGGGCATTCCTTATATACCTTGTAGGATATACCATTTCGTCCTGGGGCGGCAGATGACTTTGCTGTCAATGACATCCTAGACCTCCTGCCACGTGGGCTCTGCTGTGTTGAGCTCAGTTGCTGGGATTCTTGGTTGAGTGACTTTCGGACTGAATTCTAGTCCCCAATTCCTATAGGTGCTTCCTGGCTGGAGCTCTCCATCATCTCATCAAATGTTGAATTTTGTAGACAGCATTTTGAGCACCTGTGATGATTTCATAAGACATACAGTAGGAGCAGAATTATGCCATTCGGTCCATCGGGTTCTGGTCTGCCATTTGATCAAGACTGACTCATTACCCCTCTCAAGCTCATTTTTCCTGCCTTCTGCCCATAATCTTTGACACCCTTACTAGTCAAGAATCTATTAACCTCCACTTTAAATATACCTAGTGGCTTGGCCTCCACAGCCATCAGTGGCAATGAATTCCACAGATTCACCACCCTCCGGCTAAAGATATTCTTCCCCATCTCTGTTTGAAGGAGACATCATTGTATTTTGAGGCTGTGCCTCTGGTCCTAGACATCCCCACCTCAGGAATCATCCCCTTATTCTTCTAAATTCCAGAACTATCAAACACTTCTCATATGTTAGCCCTTTCATTCCCGAGATCATTCTTGAGAACCTCCTGTCGACCCTTTTCAAAGCTTGCACGTCCTTTCTTAGAAAACACAGGGCAACGAAATTTTTTTTTTTTTTTTTTTGAAAGTAACGCACGAAAAGTGCTGGTGAATGCAGCAGGCCAGGCAGCATCTATAGAAACATAGAAACATAGAAAATAGGTGCAGAAGTAGGCCATTCGGCCCTTCAAGCCTGCACCGCCATTTATTATGATCATGGCCGATCATCCAACTCAGAACCCCGCCCCAGCCTTCCCTCCATACCCCCTGATCCCCGTAGCCACAAGGGCCATATCTAACTCCCTCTTAAATATAGCCAATGAACTGGCCTCAACTGTTTCCTGTGGCAGAGAATTCCACAGATTCACCACTCTCTGTGTGAAGAAGTTTTTCCTAATCTCAGTCCTAAAAGGCTTCCCCTTTATCCTCAAACTGTGACCCCTTGTTCTGGACTTCCCCAACATCGGGAACAATCTTCCTGCATCTAGCCTGTCCAATCCCTTTAGGATTTTATACGTTTCAATCAGATCCCCCCTCAATCTTCTAAATTCCAACGAGTACAAGCCCAGTTCATCCAGTCTTTCTTCATATGAAAGTCCTGCCATCCCAGGAATCAATCTGGTGAACCTTCTTTGTACTCCCTCTATGGCAAGGATGTCTTTCCTCAGATTAGGGGACCAAAACTGCACACAATACTCCAGGTGTGGTCTCACCAAGGCCTTGTACAACTGCAGTAGTACCTCCCTGCTCCTGTACTCGAATCCTCTTGCTATAAATGCCAGCATACCATTCGCCTTTTTCACCGCCTGCTGTACCTGCATGCCCACTTTCAATGACTGGTGTATAATGACACCCAGGTCTTGTTGCACCTCCCCTTTTCCTAATCGGCCACCATTCAGATAATAATCTGTTTTCCTATTTTTACCACCAAAGTGGATAACTTCACATTTATCCACATTAAATTGCATCTGCCATGAATTTGCCCACTTACCCAACCTATCCAAGTCACTCTGCATCCTCTTAGCATCCTCCTCACAGCTAACACTGCCACCCAGCTTCGTGTCATCTGCAAACTTGGAGATGCTGCATTTAATTCCCTCATCCAAGTCATTAATATATATTGTTAACAACTGGGGTCCCAGCACTGAGCCTTGCGGTACCCCACTAGTCACCGCCTGCCATTCTGAAAAGGTCCCGTTTATTCCCACTCTTTGCTTCCTGTCTGCTAACCAATTCTCCATCCACATCAATACCTTACCCCCAATACCATGTGCTTTAAGTTTGCACACTAATCTCCTGTGTGGAACCTTGTCAAAAGCCTTTTGAAAATCCAAATATACCACATCCACTGGTTCTCCCCTATCCACTCTACCTGTTACATCCTCAAAAAATTCTATGAGATTCGTCAGACATGATTTTCCTTTCACAAATCCATGCTGACCTTGTCCGATGATTTCACTGCTTTCCAAATGTGCTGTTATCACATCTTTGGTAACTGACTCCAGCAGTTTCCCCACCACCGACGTTAGGCTGACTGGTCTATAATTACCTGGTTTCTCTCTCCCTCCTTTTTTAAAAAGTGGGGTTACATTAGCCACCCTCCAATCCTCAGGAACTAGTCCAGAATCTAACGAGGTTACAATCGTTAGAGGATTCGTTACAATCGTTACAATAGGAAGAGGTACAATCGACATTTCAGGCCGGGACCCTTCGTCAGGACTAACTGAAAGAAGAGATAGTAAGAGATTTGAAAGTGGGAGGGGGAAGAGGAGATCTGAAATGATAGGAGAAGACAGGAGGGGAGGGGTGGATCTCACCCATGAATGAAGCCACACTCAGGTTGGAGGAACAACACCTTATATTCCGTCTGGGTACCCTCCAACCTGATGGCATGAATATGACTTCTCTAACTTCCGTTAATACCCCTCCTCTCCTTCACTCCCCATCCCTTACTTTATTTATTTTATATATTTTTTATTTACCCCCCTTTTTTCCCTCTTTTTTTTCTCCCTCTGTCCCTCTCACTGTAACTCCCTGCCTGCTCTCCACCCTCCGGGCTCCCCTCCCCCCTTTTCTTTCTCCCCAGGCTTCCCGTCCCATGATCTTCTCCCTTCTCCAGCCTGGCATCCCTTTTGCCAATCAACTTAGCAGCTCTTAGATCCACCCCTCCTCCTGTCTTCTCCTATCATTTCGGATCTCCCCCTCTCCCTTCCACTTTCAAATCTCTTACTATCTCTTCTTTCAGTTTGTCCTGACGAAGGGTCTCGGCCCAAAACGTCGACTGTACCTCTTCCTATAGATGCTGCCTGGCCTGCTGCATTCCACCAGCAGTTTTCATGTGTGTTGCTTGAATTTCCAGCATCTGCAGATTTCCTCATGTCTGCGTTTTTTTGAAAGTGCTGCTTCCTCAGAATTTTTTGATTATGATAGACCGCTTGAAGCTGAACAGAAATATAATTTCAGATTATGTATCACGAAGGAATTTGGAGAAACAAGAAATTATCCTTTATTGAATATAGTGCATTTAATTGCATAACAGTGCTGATGCTGCAATAATTCAACTACGCTAAAATGTTTTGTTGATGATTTCCATTTGTATTCAGTTTCTGAGTCTTCTCACTAATGTCCAACAATAATCAGCCAGCATCGATGGATTCCAATTGCCCTGATACCTTTTCTCCATGACCACAATGTCCTGGTGAATCTTTTCACCATGCTCGTCACTGACAGCACCAAGATTTGCAGGGAGGAAGTCTAAATGGGAATGCAGAACATGAATCTATAGTGGTGTGTTGCACTTCGTGCAATGTTTGAAACATGTTGTCAACCAACTGCATGTACTTTGGTGCTGTGTAGTTGCCAAGAAATTTTTCAACAACATCCTTAAATACCTTCCATTCAATTTTTCAACCGTCCCCCTGGAAGTTCTTTGAATTTCTGTCATTGATGACCTGCTTGATTTGTGGACCAACAAAAATGCCTTCCTTAATCTTGGTATTAGTTATTCTAATTTAAATTATGAATTGAAATAATTAATTTAGGTGATTTCAAGAAAATGGTGCGTGATAGGGTAATTTCATGATCAGCAGCCCAAAATCCATATGATACATCAAAAGTATTCAGGAAGCAAAATCTTTGTTGTCCAGTGTAAGGGGCTCAAAACTGCTCACAATACAGTGACTTTGGTGTTCACCATGTTCAGCTGCACTGATGTGGAAGTAGCAATATCGTTAATGAAATATTAGGAGCTTGTTACATCCACGGTTTGTGTAAAAACTTGTGTTCTTAAGATTTGTACTACAGAGTGTCAAAACTTTGTGTAGAATTATGCTGTACTGATTACTATAGAGCTTGTGATGGATTTCAACAGTGGGAACCATCTTTCAGAGTCTGTAATTGTTTGTCATTGATGACCTACCTGCTTGATTTGTGGACCAACAAAAATAATTTCCTTAATCTTGGCATAATTGAAGACCATTTTTCAAAACAAACAACATCTAAGCTCCTGCATCTTTTCCAGAAGTAAAATTGATACATGTTCAACAGATTTACCAGCCATGAGCAAGGAGTCATTCAGACAGGTATGATCTTATGACTTTTTGCTTTTATCCCCTAGCGCTGCTTTGAACTAAATTGTTTAGTTAAGAACATTGCCAGCCCACTATTCTTAATCATCTATCCTTTGTTTTCAGAGCGTGGGTGAAAGTGGGTTCTGTTGGTGTATTGAGATGTTTGTAAGAAACACCTATAGCTTCACTGACACCTGGATATTTTTTAATGAAAACTGTCTTTTGAAATGTTTACGTTTTAACATTGTGCATCAGAGCCCATATTTAGCTACTTTATGGGCATGAACGTCTGATCCACTGACCAGAAGATACAGCCATAACTGCCAACACTTAGCTGCATTTAGATTAGTCCAGAGGATTTGCCCACTAGTCTGATATAGTTGACAGCCAAGTACTATTTCAAATATATTTTCTTATCCATAGAACCTGTAAATATACATTCTAGTATATTCAGGTATAAAAACAAAACTGCTGAAAACACCCAGCAGGTCAGGCAGCATCTGTGGAGAGAGAAACAGAGTTACCATTTCAGGTTGAAGACCCTTCAACTTAAGAAGCTGCAGGAAGATTTGGGGATTGGTTACGTCTTGACAAGGTAAAACCAGGGTGACCATGTAAGTGAGGATATCTAGTCAATGAGTGAATGGCAATAGTTAGAGAGTGAGAATGTAGACAAAAGAGCATACCCAAGATAAAGTAAAAGTGCAAAATGTGGAGCAGGAAGACATGCCTGGCAATTCAGGCTGGGTATGTGCAAAACTCCCAGAGGGTTTGAAAAAAAATAAGGCTCTGTTTCTCTTTCCACAAGTGTTGCTTGACTTGCTGATTATTTCCATCAATTTGTGTTCTATTCATTTATATTACCTCAGCAGAATGCCAATTTTTCTTTGCCAGACAGTCATACAACATGGTCTTCAGCCCACTAGGTAAACACTGACAATCAGACACCTATTTACACCAATTCTACACTAATTTTTTTAGTTTTCTTTTATTTACAGATACAGCACAGAATAGGCCCATCCACCCAGCAGTCCCTGATTTAACCTTAGCTTAATCACAGGACAGGTTACAATGACCTATTAACATACTAGCCGGTATGTCTTTGGTTTCCACCCACATTCCAGAGCACCTGGAGAAAACCCATGCATTGCACAGGGGGGATGTACAGACTCCTTAGAGAAGACACCAGAATTGAACTCCAAATCTGAACCTTGAGTTGTGATAGTGCTACACTACCGTTCCCATCAACTCCCTCCAGGCTCGAACACTTTAGAGACAATTTTCAATAGCCTATTTACCTACCAACATACATCCATAAACTAAATTGCCAGAAGGAAAAATTATATAAAAATAGTTTTATTTGTCACATGGACATCGAAACATATAGTAAAATGCATTATTTGCATCAGTGATCAGCAATCTGAAATGTGTTTGGGTAGCCTGCTTGTGTCACTATGCTTCCAGCATCAACGTTGATTGCTTGCCTGCAAATTACTAACCCTAACGCGTATATCAGGATCAGGTTTTTATCACTGGTATGTGTCGTGAAATCTGTTAACTTAGTAGCAGCTGTTCAATGCAATATATAATATAGAATAAGTACATTACAGTATATGTATATTGGAGATAAAAAATCATGCAAAAACAGAAATATATTGAAAAAGTGAGGTAGTGTTCACGGGTTTGATGTCTATTTAGGAATCGGATGGCAGAGGGGAAGAAACTGTTCCTGAATTGCTGAGTATGTACCTTCAGGCTTCTGTACCTCCTACCTGATGGTAGAGAAAAGGGCATGCCCTGGGTGCTGGGGGTCTTTAGTAATGGATGCTGCCTTTCTAAGATACCACTCCTTGAAGATGTCCTGGGTACTTTGTAGGCTAGTGTCCAAGATGGAGCCAACTAAATTTATGACCCTCTGCAGCTTCTTTCGGTCTTATGCAGTAGCGCCTCTCCCCCCCCCCCCCCCCCAAATAGCAGACAGTGAGGCAGCCTGTCAGAATGCTCTCCACGGTACATCTATGGATGTTTTTGAGTGTTTTTGTTGACATCCAAAACCTCTTCAAAATCCTAAGGAAGTACAGGCGCTGTCTTGCCTTTGTAGCTTCATCAATGTGTTGACACCAGTTTAGGTCCTCGGAGATTTGACACCCAGGAACTTGAATCCATTCACTCTCTCCACTTCTGATCCCTCTATGAGGATTGGTATGTGGTCCTTCGTCTTGCCCTTCCTGAAGTTTACAATCAGCTCTTTTGTCTTACTGATGTTCAGTGCATCTTTTGGCATTTGGGAGGAAACCAGAATACCTGGAAGAAATCCACATGGTCACATGGAAAACATACAAACTCCTTACAGACAGTGGCAGGAAATGAACCCTGATCTTACAGCTGGCATTGTTAAGTGTAACGCTAACGGCTATGCTACCATGTAATATAGTCACAGGGAGAATGTGTAATTTCCACATAAATAGCACCAGAGGTTGGGATTAAATCCAGAGCTGAGA